>NW_028270177.1:19433083-19602056 GCF_037043375.1 Chiloscyllium plagiosum
ATAAGGTCACCCCTCAGCCTCCGATGCTCCAGGGAAAACAGCCCCAGACTGTTTAGCCTTCCTTGTAGCTCAGATCCTCCAACCCTGGCAACATCCTTGTAAATCTTTTCCGAACACTTTCAAGTTTCACAATATCTTTCCGATAAGAAGGAGACCAAAATTGCATGCAATATTCCAACAGTGGCTTAACCAATGTCCCGTACAGCTGCAACATGACCTCCCAACTCCTGTACTCAATACTCTGACCAATAAAGGAAAACATATCAAACGCCTTCTTCACTATCCTATCTACCTGCGACTCCACTTTTAAGGAGCTACGAACCTGTAATCCAAGGTCTCTTTGTTCAGCAACACTCCCTAGGACCTTACCATTAAGTGTATAAGTCCTGCTAAGATTTGCTTTCCCAAAATGCAGCACCTCACATTTATCTGAATTAAACTCCATCTGGCACTTCTCAGCCCATTGGTCCATCTGATCAAGTTCCTGTTGTAATCAAAGGTAACCTTCGCTGTCCACTACACCTCCAATTTTGGTGTCATCTGCAAATTTACTAACTGTACCTCTTATGTTTACATCCAAATCAGTTATGGAAATGACGAAAAGTAATGGACCCAGCACTGATCCTTGTGACACTCCACTGGTCACCGGCCTCCATACTGAAAAACACCGATCCACCATCACTCTCTGTCTTCTACCTTTGAGCCAGTTCTGTATCCAAATGACTGTATTCCACGAGATCTAACCTTGCTCACCAGTCTCCCATGGGGAACCTTGGTGAATGCCTTACTGTTGATAGGGAAAACAGATTTCCCCCTTGTAAAAGGGGCAAAAACAAGAGGATATAGATTTAAATTTATTTGTAAATGTGCGAAAATGTATTTGTAAATCTGATGTGAGAAAACATTTTTTCACTCAGCAGTAGTGAGGTGGTGGAATTCACTGCCTGGAAACACAGTGGAGGCAGATTCAACTGAGGTATTCAAGAGGGCATTGAACAATTATCCAATTTAAAATGGTGGGCAAGGGTATGGGGAGGGAAATCAGGAGATCGGCACTGGGAAATGATACTCTGTTAACACGCTGGTATAGGCACGATAGGGCAAATTAGCTTCTTCTGCACCATAATACTTCTGCGATTTTCAAATCGAGTTTGGTTCCGCATTCGCTCGTTGTCTTGCAAATGAAGGCAGCTTCAACAGAATCACAATGTGCCACCTTTCCTTTCATTTAGGGAATGAATATCCACACCATGATCCACGTGCCACAAGTAACCCGGCAGCAGTGATAAACTCAGCCCTCAAAATCTCTCAACCCTTTCTGAACTTCTTTTCTTTCCTGCTGCTTTGCACAATTTGGAATTTTGTGGCCCAGAAGCATCCAAACACGATGAAGAGGGAGGGGGACACTATGGGAGCAAACAAAAGGTGCAAAAGAGAGATAACAAGAAAGGTCAAAGACGACAGAGACAGCTAGTGAAAGAGAGTGGAGAAACACTGCACAATTGTCTAGAAAGAGGGACAGATCTTTTGTCGAGTTTTAGTCTCCGAACCTATGAATGGATATACTTGCTACAAAGGAAATGTAACAAAGTTGTAATGTTAGCAGTTAACGCCGAGTTAAAGAGGAACTTCACCCAGATTTTGGAATTCCCTAACCCAGAGGGCTGTGGAAGTTCAGTCATTGCGTACAGTCAAGACAAAGACTGATAAGTTTCTAGATATTCAAAGGTATTAAGGGATATGGGGAGAGGGAGGTAACATAATGGCATCATGTCACTGGTCAACGGAACCCCAAGTCAATCCTTTGGGGATATGGGTTCAAATCCCACTCTAGCAGAAGGTGGAACTTGAATTCAATAAAAATCTGGAATAAAGAGCGGACCTAATGGTGACCATGTAAACACTATGTCATAAAACCCCATTTGGTTCACTAATGTTCTTTAGGGAAAGAAGGAAATCTGTAGTCCTTACCAGGTCCGGCACGTGACTGTGGACCCACAGCACATGTGTGTAACTTGGACAGATAATAATGCTAACCTAGCCAATGACACCCGTGTCTTGTGAATAATTCTTTTTAAAAATGGGGGTAGCGGAGGAATATGGCATTGATGTAAACAATCAGCCACTATCCAGCTGAATGAAGGAGCAAGCTGAATGGGCTGAATTCCCATCACTCTGGGGAGCGGAAAACACTTTCACAATCAATTAATTATTTTTCAAGCGTCATCCATCGGAAACACTGCAGTGAGCTCTCATAAACATCAGGGAGAAAAACAGCCTGGTCATTGCAGCAGCTGTTTAGTTCTTTCCTGCAACTGCCTTAGTGGTGGATATGTTAGAATTTATTACATTAGAATAGATTCTAATGACACATGAGCATTATCAAGTTTAAATGAAGTCATTTGTGACTTTTGAGGCTCCACAGACGATGACAATCGCAGACAAAAATAAAAGCTTGGAAACACTGGAGTTATAATGAGCAATAACATCTTCACAGGAGGGCAGCTCAGGCCTAGGCAGCACGGCTTCACGTCAACTCTGTGGTTTCCAAGCTCTCTGCTCGTCAAGGAATGAGTGACTAACAGGATAAACAAATAAGTGGGATCGATAGGTAACTGCACACTTGGAAAACCAGGAGTGAGAACTCGTATCTGCTGCTAATTTCACAAAACTGCTTCTAAGTTGTTTTTCTCTGCGTTTTTCATGACTTATTAAAGAATGATATGGTTTCTGGATATCCAGATGGCAGGGTTGGCTGTGCTTCAGTTTACTGTGACAACGTGAATCCATCACCTCTCTCCGGGAAAGAGACTAAACCCCATGGTGCAGAGAAAACTTGTATCAAAATTGCCAGTAGAATGTCTCTGTGGAGCAACACAACCCGGTTAAGAATTATGATTAAATTAAGTTCAAGACAGGAAATCTCTAGTTTTATACTTATTTTAATCTTTAATCTGATTCAGTTAATCTTAATGGAGCACTGAACTTTGTGATTTTCTTTTTGCTCTTGAACAGCTGCATAGCAAACAAACATCACATCATTGTCCCTGTTCAAACTCACCAACCAGAGTGTTAAACAACAGGTTGGAACATGCTGCAGACACAACATAGCTCTTAAAAGGACCAGACTTTATGTAACACACAATCTCCTTCATACTTAAATCAATGCTTCCTACACAATGCTCAGTCTCAAACACTCACTAAAGCCTAACTACCTCAGAGATTAATGATGACCCAGTCCTGTTTCCGTCTCTGACCTTTACCCTCCTACCCTGACCTGCTGGTACCACTCCTACTCAATGGTCCTCCCAGTAAGACACAGCAGGACAAACACAAATGCAACAATGGGCATTTACTCAGCATCTCTCATGTAAACAACGTTCCAAGCTATTTTTATTAGGGGATGGTGTGGTGTGGAAGCACCCACAATGCAGTTGACGATGGAGTTCCAGCATTTTGACCCAATGACAGTGAAGGAACAATGCTCAGTTCTCAAAAGTTTTAAGACAGTCAAAACACAAAGCTGAATATAATAAACAAAACAGCAGAGAAGCAACTAACCTACCTCCATAAATCCCACTAAGAATTTTATATACATTAAATGGCCAGCATTTATTGCATGACCCTTGATTTGTTTGTCCTTGAGAAGGAGCTACCTTCTTGAACTGCTGCAGTCTACATGCTGTATGTTGACCTACAATGCCATCAAGGAGGGAATTTCAGGATTTTGACCCCATGTCAGTGAAGGTATGGCAATATATTTTCAAATCAGGATGAGGTGTGGCTTGGAGGGTAACTTGCAGGTGATGGTGTTCCCAGCTATCTACTGCCCATGTCCTTCTAAGTGGCGGAGGTCATGGGTTGCAAGGGACCTATGATCTTTGGTGAGTTAGTGCAATACATGTCATAGATCATGCTGCCACTGTGTGTTAGCAGTGAAGCCAGTGAATGTTGAAGATTGTGGATGTGGTGCCAATTAAGCAGGCTGCTTTGTCCTGGATGGTGTCAAGCTACTTGAGTGTTGTTGGAGCTGCACCCATCCAGGCAAGTGGGGAATGTTCCATCACACTCCTGATTTGTGCCATATAGATGACCGACACACTTTGGGGAGCCAGTAGAGGAGTTATTTTCTGCAATATTCCAAGCCTCTGACCTACTTTTGAGGCAACAGTGTCTATAGAGCTGATCCAGTTCAATTTCTGGTCACTGGTAACCCTAGAACGTTAATAATTTGATGTTCAGAGGCCAAGGTACCCCCTGTGGGAGACACCACAATCTATTCGGCACACAGTGTTGCTTGGAAACCAGACTTCAGCAACCTTCCAAAAAGCTACCTCAGTATGTTGCTTATAATGAGATCTAAGAAACCAGTCTGAACTGTCGATTTATTCAATGATCCAGAGCATGCCTGGCTGACATTCTACAGCAGTATGCCAATTTAATTCAACATCAGACAAGAGTGAGCCTGAAAGTGGAGGTAACCATACCAAAAGCACATTAATGTCACTCAGGAAACCAAAAAGAACATGGAAAAAGATACAAAAAGGGCAAAAGAAGCTTTCCAATTCCCAATGTATCCTATACCAGCTGGATTCAGCAAGTAAGGAGTTATCCTGTACATATAAAATATTATTTTAAACCAAAAGTAAGAAACTCACTCAGTGTTTTAGCTCACCCATACATTAGAAAAGTAAACTTTCTCCTACAGCCCACACAGGTCAAAATATTCAATGTCATAGTCAGTAAGCATTGTACAGCAGCTTTAATCTAGAAAAGTATCCTAAAACACAGTAAAAAGGGACTTAAAAGAGAAAAGGAATTCTAAATTATGTGACCCAAGCAATTGAAGACATTGATAGGCAGAGAAGCGAGTGGTGAACAGGACATAGGGAGGATATGAAAACTATAAGTAGATCTGGCAAATAAAATACAATATGGGAAAATGTGAAATTTTCCAACTTGACAGGAAGAATAAAAGTGAAGCACATTATCTAAATGGTGGGAGTTTATGGAGCTCTGAGATGCAGAGGGATCTGGCTGTCTTAGTGCATGAATTGCAAAAGGTTAGTATGCAGGTTCAGCAGGTAATCAAGAAAGCTAATCAAATGTTACTGTTTGTCATGAGGTGACGTGAATACAAATCTAGGGGGTTATAGAAGGCATTGGTGAGACCACATCCAGAGTACTGTGTAGTGTGTAATCATGAATTGAGAGGCAAAAGGAACATCAGAGATGGAGATTAAAACCAGAGGCTGAGTCATCGCTTAAAGCTGGTCCCAAGGAAGGGACTAAAAGACAATGATGCGTTTAAAGGAGATATGGATTGGCTGGAATAAGGTCAAGTAGCAAATACAGGAGCTCAATAGGGTTGGTCAGATATCTGAAATAAATATAGTCCCACTTGCCAGTATCTGGCCCATATCCCTCTAAACCCTTCCTATTCATGTACCCATCCAGATGCCTTTCAAATGTTGTAATTGTACCACCCTCCACCACTCCCTCTGGCAGCTCATTCCATACACGCTCCACCCTCTGGGTGAAAACCTTAGCTCACTTTTAAATCTTTCCCCTTTCACCTTAAACCTATGTCCTCTAGCTTTGGACTCCCCTACCTTGGCAAAAAGACCTTGGTTTTGTTTTGAACGTTTCCCTTCCCTCTTTGCCGGATGTAGAAAACGGTTGAAAAATCACTAACTGCACAATGAGCCTTTTGGCATAAGAAAGGAATGCATCACCATAACAATACGATGGCCAATTAATTGGAAGCATACCATGTGGTGGGACTATGTGCAAGCACAGTTAGAAACTCGACATGTCCGATGAGAATTGGTCAGCATTGGGCTTTACTTGCCATTTGCTCCCACAGTTACCAACTCACAACCAGAAACAACAGAGTCATAAGCATTAAATATTCATTTCCAAAAGGCCTTTTTAGGCATTGCTACTGTTTAATGCCACACCTTTCACCCCTGCAACCTCCACACCTTTTAAGATTGAATGCAAACTCTTAATTAAAATGGTATCAAATGTTATATAATAAAACAAAGAACTGCAGTTGCTAAAGATCTGAAACAAAAACAGAAATTGTTGGAGAAACTCCGTAGGTCTGGCAGCATGGAGAGAGACCGCAGAGTTCATGTTCTGAAGGAACCCCAGATTGGAAACGTTAGCTCTCCACAGATACTGCCAGACTCGCTGAGTTTCTCCAGCAGTTTCTGTTATGAAATGCTTCCTGGTGAGAATGAGAGAAACGGGCTTTATTTTATCATCACTGTATGCGGAATAGTCGTGGTTTGGAAAGAAAATAAGGAGTTTGCTGGAAGTGGACATGATTCCCATTGAACTCAACGTAAAAGTCTTGCAGCTCCCCATATTTCTGACGTCACTATATGACATACTACATGGAACTATGTGTTGAGGTACTATTAATTTGATATGCAGCTTTCCATTTATGACAGAGGTCCTTGTGTCACAATGAAACAAAAGAGCAAAAAAAAAAGAGCAAGAAATATCACAGGCAAATGTGAACTGCAACATTTTTAGTGAGAATGTTATGAGCGTAGGTGTGGGTTTGGGGAAGTCAGTCAAGTTCACACTATTCCTGCAGTTCTATCATATCACTTATTAAAACATTTGGTGCATTTGAATTAGTTTATAGAGAGTTAAAAGAACCTAGAAATTAAGAATCAGTGAATATGAACAATACCTTTCCACTGTCTGCTATTTTAAAAGCAGTTACTGATCCATTCACCAACTGATACCATGCTCCTGCTGTTAGATTTCCAACAAAATGAGTTGGACCCTGCAAGGCAGCACTAAAGTCCCTAAAACTATTACTTAAAACAAAACATAGTCAAAACTACTTTTGGCTTTTAAACAGCATTGCAGTGGCCTGCAGAGTGCCAAAATTCTGAACTTGTCACAGGGAGTACGTTCCCTCTAAACCTCAGAAGATGAATTGTACACCTTCAGCACATGCACTGCCCTTCAACAATAACCTGTACTTATGCAAAGCTTTTGATATACAAAAAAGTGATTAAAAATAAAATCGATAATGGTTTGACACAAAGCCACGTGAACGCAGAAAGCAGCAACATCTCAGGGCATTCTTGACAGGATGACAGCAGCGTAGGTCTTGGAAGCCCCAGCAAGCCATGGCTGTGTGTTTAAAATGAGAGACAGTGAAGAGCTCGGAATTAGATGAATTAACAGATCAGAGGTTTACAGGGCTGAAGGGGATTGCAGAATTAGGGAGGGGCTATCGAGGAATTTGAAATCTAGGACAAAAATTTTAAAATCAAGCTATTATTTAACTGGGAGTCAATATAGGTAAATAACCACGGGGTAATGGGTGGTGTATGTGTTTGCGTGTGTGTGTCTGTCTGCGTGTGTCTGTATATGGACACAGGTACCAGTCTAGGGATTACTCTCAGGATTCTGGAGAGTACAGCATCATTTTGGATGTAGATATTCCTTGTGATTCTGCTTCCATAAAACATTGGCAGTTCTCAGCACCTTCAGTCTGTCTGTCCCATGCCATTCAATTCAACTGTCCCTCACACACAGCAGATGGTGAGTCTACTAGTCAGTTTTATTCCCTAGTTTGCGAATTTGCATGTATAGGGTTAATTTTACATCTGAATTTCTGCAAAGAGGGACGAAAATAATGCAAATGGTGCAAAGCTTGGCATGGACTTTATGTACAAACCAACTTTAAATGATTCAAGATGCTGAAGTACAGCCACAGCAGGTCCTTTATATTCCTTTGGGTGTGCATACTGTTAATATAGTGCAGAGGGAAGGAGGGAGTGGGTGAGAGGGAGAAGTGTGGGCAGAGAAAGAGGAATAGGCGAGGGGGTGTCAGCTGAACACCTATTGATTTTTTTTTCACCCCAGTTCAGAACACTACCTTCCAGAGAGCAGGCAGCACAGTGATCCATCCCCAATACTGCAGGCAGTTGATCTGGATACTTTAATCAGTCTGTCGGTTCAGCGTTGAGCTGTGCTGAGTCCAGAGCATGAGTTTGGTTTATACAATGTCCCCCAGAGGAGATGGTTCCAATCAATGGACAGGTTCAGTTTTATAAAGAACTGAGGTCAATGGAAGGTGACGAGCAAGGCCTGACACCCTGAACAAAAAGAAGTTGTCTTTCCAACAGTTTCACCATGCACCTCTGCCCAGTGTGACCCCACGCCCGTTATCCTCCATCTGAAGAAGTTGGATGGATCCTTTGAAACTCATCTCTTTCTTTCTAAAGTGATTTGTCTTCTCAAGAGCCCGTTTTTAACTTGTACAAGGACAGTTAGTCTACCTATTGTTACAGGGTCAAGAATGATTGTACTACAGCGATGTCCTTGATGGAGATAATCAGTCCATCCAGTGTTTCTCAGCCACCAAGCTGCTGCAAAAAGTTTCCTCAGAAATTGTAACTTGCAATAAATTCTTTAACATTTAATTGGTTCTTAAACTGCAGTTTTTTTTTTTAATTTTCCTGACTTGTGGCTTGTCGATAGTAAGCAGACTGTACGGAGTCAGAAATGAGGCACTCAATGCAGAATCCCCAGCCTCTGACCTACACCTGTAGCCAAGGAAGTTACATAATTGGTTCAATTCAGCTCTTGTCCATCGTAAACCCACAGGTTAGTATGGTGATGGCAGGGCATCAATAATGATAATGTCATTCAAAATTAAATGGAAGGTGGCTAGATTCTCTCCTCCTGGCAAGTAATTACCTTGAATTTATGTGATGTTGCTTGCCACCGATCAGCCCAAGCTTGAATGCTGTCCACTTCTTACACGAACATGGGCTGCTTCAGTATTCTAGGGAGTTGTCAATGATGCTGAACCGCATGCTCCGGTTTCCTCTCACAATCCAAATATGTGCAGGTCAGGTGAATTAGCCATGCTAAATTGCTCATAGTGTTAGATGCATTAGTCAGAGGGAAATGAGTCTGGGAAGGTTACTCTTCGGAGGGTTGGTGTGGACTGGTTGGGCCAAAGGGCCTGTTTCCACACTGTAGGGAATCTTATCTAATCTGCAGAGATGTTCTAGAGCTGAGATGACTGATCACCAACAACCATCTCCTTTCAGGTACGATTCCAACCAATGGAAGAGAGTTTCCCCTCATAATTCCCAATAATTTCAGTTACTGCTAGGAATCTTTGGTGTCACCCTCCTGTTAAACACGGGCTTGATGTCAAGGGCAGTCACGCTCACTTCACCTCTGAAGTTCAAGCCCTTGTGCCCATGTTTGGACTAAGACTGTAATGAGCTCAGGAGCTGAGGGCCCTGGTGGACCAAACTGAACATCAGAGAGCAGGTTATTGTTGAGAAAGTGTCACTTGATGGCGCACTCAATGATACTTTCCATTCCTTTTCTGATCATCAGCGATTGGTGGTAAGTGACCATTTTGAATATCTCCTGTAGTTTCTGGACTGTATCTCAGTAGTTTTCTACATTACATGGTAGATACCAGTGTTGTAATGCTACTGGAACAGCCTGACTAAAGATATGGCTGGTTCTGGAACACAAATCATCAGTATGATGGCCAGAATATTACAAGGGACCAAAGCATGTTCTCGGCACTCACCTTTGAACCAGATCGATCCCCTCCCTGATGGTAATGATAAAATAGGGATAGGCCCAGCTATATGATTATAAATTAAAGCAAATACAATTCTGCTGCTGATGTCCCATGTCACCTCATGGATGCCCACTTTCGAGCATGATGGAGGCAGTCCTGAGCATGATGGCTTTTACAAGGACTGTACCTTGGTCAACTCCTACCAATAATGTTATGGACACACACCTTTGCAACTAGCAAAGACAAGGTCAAGTAGGTTTTGTCAGTCACCATCTGCCGGTCTGGAAGCTACACTGTTCAGGACTCAGGCAGCTTGGTCAGTAGTGACGCTGGTGAGTGGTTTTTGGTGATGGACATTGGAGATCCCACCCCCAGAGTAGATTCTATGCCCTTTCTGTCCCCAGTGTTTCCTACAAATAGTGTTCAACACAGAGGCAAAGATGTATCAACTGAGGGAGAGTAGTCGGTAGTAATCAGCTGGACTGAATCTACCCAAGGGGGTATGGAGAAATCTGGGACATTCAATCTAAGTTCTAATCAATTAAGTAAGACAATATCTTGACTGATCTATGGGTCACATTGCTCAATTTTAGAGCAAGTCCCCAGATGACAGTGAGAAGGATCCACTGGGCAGGGTGTGCCTTTGGCATTGCCAGTGCAAAAGCTGATGCCATGTGATCCATCAAATTTTATTCTTATTTGCAGTTTCATACAATCATTTAAATCATTTCCGAGGACAGTTAAGAATCAACCACGTCACTATTAGCCAGTCTGGGTAAGGATGACAGATTTCCCTCCCCATAGGACATGAGTTAACCAAATGGGCTTTTGGGGATCTCATCATTGTGAAGATTAGTCTTTTTTTTAAAATCCCAGATTTATTAATTATTGAACTTAAATTCCATAAGCCACCTTTGATTTGAACTTGCGTCTTTAGAGTACTACACTGAACCTCAAATATAACTCCAAATCGCGACGCTAACATTGAGCTGGAAGTGAAGCAGCAAAGCCTGGAAAATAGCCTGATCTGTGCTTTATCCAAACACGTAGCTCCTTTGATTATAATATTTTCAATGGAATTGCTTCTACCTGCAGGAATCCAATGAGTCTGTGTCTGCTCATGTTCAGATTCTCCCCAGCCTTCCATCTCTGAAAAGGTCACATTGATTTGTAAATGTCTGACTTGGCACAAATGTAGGAGAATGGGTCTGGGTGGGTTACGGGTCGGTGTGGACTTGTTGGGCCGAAGGGCCTGTTTCCACACTGTAAGTAATCTAATCTAATCTAATCTAATCTAAAGAAAAAATGTATTTTCGGCTTGGCTTTTAAAATTCTTTGCTGAAGTGAGTTTTTTTTTTTGGCCACCTGAAACATCGGCTTGTTCTGATAATCAGCCACCAAACAGTTTCCCAACCCAGGACCCGATTTCAACTGGGAGCCACTAATCTACTTGGAATCCGCTGACTGCAAGACAAAAATTAATTTATAGAGAAAGAAAAAGGGCTTCACATTCTTCAACATGCCAACAATGTGGTTTCTGATGCAGACTGACACCAATAGTGTGGGTTCAATCCCCGCACTGCTGGAGGTTATCATGAAGGACTCTGCTTCTCAACCTCTCCCCTCGCCTCAGGCATAGTGACCCTTGGGTTAAACCAGCACCAGGCACCTCTCTCTGGTAAAACAATGGAGACTTTAGCTTTATCTTTTACTACCCTTTACCTCTTACATGCAATTGCTTAACAACAGATCATGGCCAAATATCCAGATGAAAGGGGGGAATAAAGTTTGTCCAGCAGGCTAAGATAAAAGGTAGGGAGGAGGGACTTGGGGGAGGGGCGTCGGAAATGTGATAGGTGGAAAGAGGTCAAGGTGAGGGTAATAGGTCAGACTGGGGTGGGGGCGGAGATGTCGGGAAGATGATCTCAGGTTAGGAAGGCGGTGCTGAATTTGATGGATTTGACTGAAACAGGGTGGGGGGAGGGGAAATGAGGAAACTGGTGAAATCCAAGTTCATCCCTTGTGGTTGGAGGGTTCCTAGCCGGAAGATGAGGCGTTCTTCCTCCAACCGTCGTTTTGTTGTGGTCTGACGATGGAGGAGTCCAAAGACCTGCATATCCTTGGTGGAGTGGGAGGGGGAATTGAAATGTTGAGCTACAGGGTGGTTGGGTTGGTTGGTCCGGGTGTCCCAGAGGTGTTCTCTGAAACGCTCCGCAAGTAGCCGGCCTGTCTCCCCAATATAGAGGAGGCCACATCGGGTGTAGAGGATGCAATAGATGATATGTGTGGAGGTGCAGGTGAATCTGTGGCGGATATGGAAGTTTCCTTTGGGGCCTTGGAGGGAGGTGAGGGGGGAGGTGTGGGCGCAAGTCTTGCACCTCCTGCGGTTGCAGGGGAAGGTGCCGGGAGTGGAGGTTGGGTTGGTGGGGGGTGTGGATCTGACGAGGGAGTCACGGAGGGAGTGGTCTTTACGGAATGCTGATAGGGGAGGGGAGGGAAATATATCCTTCGTGGTGGGGTCCGTTTGGAGGTAGCGGAAATGACGGCGGATGATGCGCTGTACATGGAGATTGTTGGGGTGGTAGGTGAGGACCAGTGGGGTTCTGTCCTGGTGGCGGTTGGAGGGGCGGGGTTCAAGGGCGGAGGAGCGGGAAGTGGAAGAGATGAGGTGGAGGGCATCGTCGACCACGTCAGGGGGGAAATTGCGGTCCTTGAAGAAGGAGGGCTTATGCCCGAAACGTCGATTCTCCTGTTCCCTGGATGCTGCCTGACCTGCTGCGCTTTTCCAGCAACACATTTCCAATCCAGATGAAAGGCAATTGCCTGCCAAAGGGCTACATTCACTTGAATATAGAAAGATAAAAATTGATTCAATCAAATCAATTATCACTCTGAAGGTGCCAAGCAGAATAAATGCTGGGAAGATGCTACCCTTGCCTGGGAGATTTAATTTAAAATTATGCGCCACAGTCTCCATGTAAAGAATCAGCTACTAAGGTGAGAAATGTAGTCTCTCAAAGTATATGAATCGTTTGAATTCTCCAATGCAGACAGGCGTGGCTGTTCAGTCCTGGAGTATATTCAAGACAACATGCAGAAGGACCTTGAGTATTAATGAAATAAAGCAGGAGACGGGTAGGATGGGAAGGTGCTGTCAAGAAGCAGGATCAGCCAGGACTCTACTGAAGGGCAGAGGAGGCCTAAGAATCCTTGGAATGCCTACAGTGTGAAACAGGGTAAAAACAATGACTGCAGATGCTGGAAACCAGATTCTGGATCAATGGTGCTGGAAGAGCACAGCAGTTCAGGCAGCATCGAGGAGCTTCAGCAAAATCGACGTTTCGGGCAAAAGCCCTTCATCAGGATGAAGGGCTTTTGCCCGAAACGTCGATTTTGCTGAAGCTCCTCGATGCTGCCTGAATTGCTGTGCTCTTCCAGCACCATTGATCCAGTGTGAAACAGGCCCATCGGCCCACAAGTCCACACCGATCCTCCAAAGAGTAACCCACCCAGACCCATTCCCCTACCTGATATTTACCCCTGACTAATGCACCTCACCTACACATCCCTAAACAATGGGTAATTGAGCATGACCAATTCACCTAACCTGCACATCTTTGGATTGTGGGAGGAAACCCACGCAGACCCAGGGAGAATGTGCAAACACCACACAGACAGTCACCCGAGGCTGGAATCGAACACAGGTCCCTGGTGCTGTGAGGCAGCAGTGCTAACCACTGAGCCACCGTGAATGGCCTCCTGCCACCCCATTTCATAAATTCTTAAGCAAGTTAGGAAAAATAAAAATTCCATTTCAAAGGACTGTTTCAAAGCCATATATTAAAATGACTGTACAAACTGAGCATACTTTATCAGAATGGCTCTTATTAATACACCGGATTCTCCAGTTTCCTCCCACAGTCCAAAGATGTGCAGGCTAGGTGGCTTGGCCATGGGAAATGCATGGCTATAGGGATAGGGTAGTGGGCTGGGTCTGGGCAGGTCTGCACTTTGGAAGATCAGTGCAGATTCCATTGCTTGAATGGCCTCTTTCTGCCCTGTAGAGATTCCATAATTTAACATCACTACTCAAACAGTTTTATCTGCCTCTGAGACCTCCATATCAAGGGATCTACCATTTTGAGCAGGGGCTAGATGGTTGTGTAATACTCTGCATGAACCCCTGCTGATAACATAGCTAAAAAGATTAACTTTCAACCACCACATCATTTCGAACTGTAAAGAAAAAAGGGGCTGAATTTCATCAATAATGAAACAGTGAGTGGTGAAGAAACTCAGGTGGTCTGGCAGCATTTGTGCAGAGAGAAACAGAGCTCCCAGTCTCGTAGGAGTCTTCTTCACAATTATCTTCATTGTCATACTGGACCCCTGTTTCGCCATCCAAAGATGCTGCCACTCATACTGACTATTTCTAGCATTTTCTGTTTTTATTTCAGATTTCCAGCATTCACAGCATTTTGCCTTTATTTGAATTATCATCAGTTGCACTGCCCTGAATATATGTAACTTCACTTGGAAACTCAATGTTTCATTTTTGTATCTTTTCTCCAGACATCTTGTTTTCAAAAAATACAAACTACTAGAACGACTGGAAGATGATTTGACCAAGTTTGCATATCCAGATAAAACTTCCCATATCACAACGTCCGACATAATGCCAAAGAGTGTCTCCACTACCGCACCCAAATTATTCAGTCCAAATGATGATCACACTAAGTGCAGAATCCCTTGACATCAATCTTACATTTGTCTTTTTCCCAATGTAATCTGTGTCCCTTGTATCTTACACAGGGACTGAAGTTCACTCTGAACTTAAGATGGAAGCTTCTTCCATTTCCTAATTCAATCCAAGACAATTAAGAATCAACCGAATTGAATGGTTCTTGACTGTACTCATCTCACTGGGACGCTGGTCTGGTCTTGTGATTTGAAGATGTTGCTGGTAATGATGTACAGTTCACTCAAGGAGCCAGAGTTACTATACACCTTGACTTGTATGCTGTGGTCTGGAGTTATGGAAAGAGATGGAAGAGTTTCTAATTTTCTTTCCTCTTGACTAGGAGCCTCTTTTGCTCTTATTGCCTGCCATTTATAAGCTGGCGGGACTTGCAGGTTGATATTTAATCTGTTTGGCTACGTTATGGAATGCACCTTCCTTGGCCATCAAGCCCTGAAGTGATTCGAAACCCAACCATCCAGCTCATGAATGGTAACCACTGGGTCACAATTTCCCTGGCTTTAAGCTAATGCTGTACAATTTAATCATGACCTCCTCTAATTTGCACATGACTAATCTGATTTACAGTTTAGTATTTCTCTTGCTTGACAAACACTGGTCAGTTATTATTATATGTCTCCATTTCAAAAGTGGGCGGGTTTCAGTTATGGGGATCTGTTCAATATTGTAAATGTTTGATGCAGTTCTTATCCAGTTGGCACCCACAAGATGAGCAGAGTTGGATAGGCCTCAGCTAAGCTACAGACTGGGGAAGCCCATTGTGGAAAGGTGGTACAATGGTTATGTTACTGGACTTGTATTCCAGAGGCATGAGTTAACTATCTAGGGCCAAGAGTTCAAATCCCACCACGGCATCTGGGGAATCTAAAATAAAGTTAAATAAAATTGTCTTTTAAAAAGCAACTGGATAGTCTTTTTTTTTTAAATAAAGTCCTTCAGGGAAGAAAACCTGCCATCCCTTCTGGTTCTGGTTTGTATCGATTTCCAAATCCATAACCATCTGAAACAAGGGAGTCAGTTATTCAAGGAGGTAGATTACCCCATCTCCAAAGGGCAATTAGGGACAATTATAAATGCCCATATCCCATGAATAAATGAAAGGAAGTGCTTTATTCTTGTAAACTTGATTTGTTATTCAGGCAAACAAGAAAGGAAATGTTTTAAAAGCAAAGATCTCTTCCTACTTTATCATCATTGTGAGTCTTCCATTGGTCTGGCTTCTGAGATCAAGCATCCCACAGGTAAGGCGGAAGGCACACGACAGAATCAAACAGAATGCATCACAGCTTTTAAACCATTATATTTCTCAACATTTCTGATACTGCTTCCTGAAGGTGTAAAACAAAGAGCTTTTCGAAATCTCCTTCAGTTCATGCGTGAGAAGTACTAACAACAATTAGAAAAAGTCAAATAGTTTCTAAGCAGGGAAGCGAATGTAATTGTACTGGGAAACCTCGAAAAGGCTGGATTCTCAGGCTAGCTGTGATGTTCAGTGTTAGCTAAAAGGCCTTCCAATTGGAAAGAGTCTGCGTTGTCAGATTAATCTCATGATCTTTTGAGCAGTGGTCATATGAATCAGCAAACAAGACACTCCTTTTCATTATACACCAGTGTTATCATGAGACCAGCACCCCTACAAGGAGCCATGAAAAATCATTAGACTGTGATGTGACCAGCACAGAGCTCTTAGTCTACATGCCTTAATAATAGCCTGTCTTCATCAAGTCTTTCCAGTCTATCACTCCAGGATCTCGCTGTACAATTAATAAAATATAAAGTGCTACAGGGGAGTTATTTTCGGTAGAGCCCCACAAGACATATACAGAAGTAGCAGCATCCACTGCAGCACAATCACGCAGACATGTAGACACAGTGGAAAGGGATGAGTGAGTTATTATGAAAGCAGACAAGATACTTACATGGGGATTTTTAAACACAAGGTTAATCTTTAAATCTTTTTAAAAATTGGCTGAGAATGACCATCGATTTTGACAACAAAAAGTCAGTGCCCTCACACTTCATAGCTGTACTGCAGTATTTATATCCTCTGCCCCTCACAAAGGTGGCATCTCCAAAGACAGCACTTCAGTCTGGTACATCAGCTGGGCCGGATACTCTACATCCCAAGCTTCCGTAAGAGGTAGATGGAGAGACTGTGGGTGCATTCGTTCTCAACTTCCAGAAACCCCCAGAATCTAGTTTGAAAGGTAGGATACTCCTGAGGGGCAACTTTTTCCACAGAATGTAGTGTGATCATGGAATAAGCTGCCAGAGGTGGTGGTGGAGCCAGGTACAGTTTCAACATTGAAAAGGCATCTGGATGGGTACGTGAATAGGCAGGGTTGCGAGGAATATGGGCCAAATGCTGGTAAGTGGAATTAGATTAATTTAGGATATTCAGTTGACATGGGCAAGTTGCCCGTTTCCGTGCTGTATAACTCTATGACTATAACTCTATGTGTAATCCTGCAGTTTGAGAAAGGAGGGAAGAGAGTAAGTGGAGATTGATAGACCAGTTTGCTTGGCATCTGTAAAAGGGAAAGTGATCAGGGACGTGACAAAGGGAACAGAGAGTCAAAGATTAATAAAAAGAAAATTGTTTTTGATCAGTCTACCAAGAGTGTATTTAAAAGACTGTAACTGGCCAGATAGATGAGGGGGACACCAATGGGTGTTGTACATCTAGATTTTCAAAAGGTATTTGATAAATTGCCTCATAAAATGTTAGGTTGGAAGGTTCAAGATCAAGGGGTCGAGCTTAAATATTAGGAAAAGTGGAGAATTGGTTAAAGGGCAGAAAATCTGTCCTGAACAGTCTTGATCAGGCAGGTATGGAAATGTGGTTTCCTCCTTTCAGTGGTTCCAGACCTCAGTTTTAAAATTCAGGGTTACTCTTTTAGGATAGAGATGAGGAGAAATGTGTTTCTGAGGATTGTGCAACTTTGAAATACTCTGCCTCAGGGTGTTTTCAGGTTGGCAGTCTAACTGATAGCATACAGCAAGCATCAGCGCTTAGGCCTCAGCCACTTACAGTTTACATCAATTACAGAACAACCTCGATTATCTGAATGAGAAAGGTGGTGAGTATTGTGCTTGAATAACTGAGTGCTCAGATAACTGAACATTTTTACAGGACATTGAAATCTTGTTTGGATAATTGATGTTCGGATAACCGAGGTTGTTCTGTATATGGATAAGGAGAAAGTGAGGTCTGCAGATGCTGGAGATCAAAGTTGAAACTTTATTGCTGGAACAGCACAGCAGGTCAGGCAGCATCCAGGGAACAGGAGATTCGACGTTTCGGGCACAGGCCCTTCTTCAGGAAAGTATATGGATAAGGAAACCAAGAGTTAGAGTAATTTATCCAAATTTACTGATAAGATGGCAAAGTATGCAGTGAGCAGGACAGAAGGATTTAAACAGGTAAAGATTACTGGGACAGAAAATGCGGAGAAGTTTGAAGTTCTTTACTTTGGAAGATAATTACAAAAATAAGAATATTTCTAAATGCTGAAGATAGTGGGAAATGTTGGCATTCACGGGAATCCTTGCAAAAGCAATCTACTGTTACTTGGTGCATTCTCCACAACAACTACTCTGCCAATTAGAAATTGCTTGTCAACTAATCAGTACCTTCTTCTCTCAGACTGTATAATCTGTTGATTTGTTTGATGTTTGGTATTCTTGCAATTCTGTCCTGATGAATGCAAAGTGAAAGGCTTAGACAGCATGTCTTCTTTTCTCAATAAGAATCATAGACAGTTAATATACAAGCGCAGCTTTTAATTAGGGAAGTAATGGGTAAGTTGGCTTTTACTACAAAGGGATTGGACTATGAAGAAGTTTTCCTGAAAATATAGCGCCTAGATGAGACTACAGTGAGACTACTGTGAAGAGTTTTGATCTCCTTACTGAAGAAATGGCACACAGGCCTTGGAGGCAGCACACTAAGGTTTTACGAGACTGACTGACCAGCGCAGACTTGGTAGGCTATAGGGTCATTTTTCATGCTATAGACCACTATGATTCCTGCAATTGAAGATACTGTCCAGCTAGATTGAGTAGGCCAGGCTTATGTTCTCTGGAGTTTAGATAAATGAGCAATGATCTCATTGAAACACTCAAAGGAACTTGTCAGGGTATATGCCGGGAGACGGTTGCCCTGAGTTTAGGATCCAGAAAATGTTGCAAAATAAGTGACTGGCCATTTAGGACTGCTATTCCAAGTACGGAGAATCCTCCACCATAGAGTGTTCTGGTGCTGAGTATTTTCAAATAGATTGCTGAATGAGTTGAGAAACATGGATATAGAATGGGAAGATGAAGATGATATGGAAGAACAGCCTTGATCTAAATCAGTGAAGGAACAGATTTGAAGGTGGCAAACGCCTACACTAGTTCTTATTTCCTTTACTTCTAAGTCCTAATTTACCAAAGGATGGATGGAAACATGACAAACCTACTACAGACCTACCACATCAGGATCCTGCCGTATTGTGCTGAAAACTGGGCATTGCCCTTTGGAGGTTATAATGTGGGAGTCACTTTGAGGTGTCATAGAGCTTTATTGCAGGCAATTACTGCATCCTGATTCAGAAGTACTTTTAATTTTATCATGCAGTTAATCCTGTTAGTCCTGGTGAGTCAGTCTAATGATAGAGAGAAGTCTGATGATACAGATAACAGTCTGCTGGGTTGAAAACACGATAGTGTGCAACATGGCATAGCTCTGTATAAGTGCAGAAAGGCAACTTTACCAGCAGATTGTTAGAAACAAAACCAATATGCGTCAATGCTGGACCAGTCTCTGCTTTATGCATATTCTTAGTCTCATCATGCTGCTAAAGAATTTTAACCATGTCTGCTGAGAAAAAGGAAAACATTAACTTCATTTAAGATCATGTGGCATTGCATCTAGTCCTATGATGTATGTAGTGTATCATTAGCATTTCTCACGATGAGATCTAACCCCTTATCATGGCCTGGTTTCTTTCAGCCGATTAAATTGGGGCCAACTTTCCGAGCATTTCAGAAAGGGAGATTACTGATACTTGAACACCAAGAATATGGAATCACATGGCACAGATCTCTCTCATTTAAAACCCATTTTGTTTTAGTCAGATTGGAAATCAAGGTACAACACACTGGCCATTCTTTGGCTGAATCAGAGCAACTTGGGACACCTCCCCCTTTCTTACTGTCTGCTGCAGCCCAGCTGGTAGAATACCTGCCTCTGAGTCACAATGTTCCAGGTCCACTAGCACTACCAACAGGGTGCTGCACTGGCAGAGGTACCATCTTTCAGTTAAACGGTGTCCCAGCTCCCTGCTCAGTTGAAAATAAATGATCCTCTGTCTTGTGCTCAAAGAATAGCAAGGGAGCTGGCTCCCATTTCATGGCCAATGTTTCTCTCTTAACCAACACCTCCCTCACAAAAAAGTCCAAATATATAGCCATGGGAAGACAGTGTCATAGTAGTAATGTCACTGAGCTAGTAATCCAGAGGCCAGGCTGATGTTCCGAGAGGCAGTGTTCCAACCTCCAACCCAACTCATGACATATATATTTTTTAAAAAGATTTAGAATAAAAAGGCTAGACTCATGGCACCCATGAAATTACTATCAATTGTCATAAAAACTCATCTTACTCACTAATTAACATCATCATGGAGGGAAACCTGCCACTCTTTCCTGGTCTGACCTATATGCGACTCCAGGCCCATAATAATCTGGGCAATTAGATATGGGCAATTAATGATAGTCTAGTCAGCAAACACCTCATTCCATTGATAAATATTTGAAAATCACGTTGCTAATTGTGAGAGTTTGCCATATTTAAATTTGCTGCAATGATTCTCAGATTAGACCTCAAAAGTATGTCATTGGACAGAAAGTGCCCAGTGTGGTCATGAATGGTGTTAATTAAATGAGAGTCTTTCTTTTCCCTTGAATACTGGTCACCAAGTCTATATTCAATGCCGACTTCATACAGAATGGCTCAACGCACAGGGAGAAAACCATTGACATAAACCAATCTTTAGCATCAAGCTGCACCTTCACCTCTATTTCCTACAGCAACCACAGGAAACAAGCACAAAAATTCCTCACCGAGTGCATAAACTATTGAAATACTTTCTGACTAGGAACAAATAGTCAAAGGGAAAGAAGCTTATATTCATGAGACATTTTTAGCAAGGCCACACAATATGCCAATTCACTCTGCAACCAATAATTATTTCAGATATGCAATCATGGTTTCATGCAGGTATATACGAATGACAACTGCACTCCAAGAAGCAGTTAATTTCACATATGCCACAAGTATAACACAAACCAAAATATTTGGAATTCAAAGAATAACAGGCAATAAATTCTGCTGTATAAATGTACTTCTTTCTGCTTAATCTTTCCCTACACCTCAATTCAGAAACTTAACTCAATCTTACACAGGCCAACAGGAATCCAGGTAAATCTCAAGACTTCAGTAAAGTCTTGCATTCACTTCACTGCAACAAAATGTTGCAACACTCCCTATGCACAAATTCATTAAAAATCTTTGCCAAATGCATTAAAAGGCAGCAGAATCTGCATTTTACTGCTGCATTGCCACAAGTAATCAAACAACAGGATATCCCCAACCTACCTGTTTGATACACTGTGCTGCTTGGCCATTATTGGTTTAGTGAAACATTTAAACAGTGCTCAGTGATGCACCAGAGAGATGTGCAGCAGAATTAACTGGTTGCTTTTCATTTCTTATGGTTGAAATTAAAGCAGTATGCACATCTCAAAATCATAGAATGTAGACAATTTCATTTGCGGAGACATTCTGCCCTTATCCCACGCCTTTTGAAATATTCCTTTCAAATGTTTCATAGTTCATCATTCAGTGCCTGTGCTGGTTCTTTGAAAAAGCAATGAACTCAAACCCATGCAGTTCCAATTTTCTCCCCGACAAGTATATAGCTACAGCCAATTCCCTTTTGAAAATTACTACTGAATCAGACTTGCATCACCGTTTAAGACAGCACATTCCAAATGAAGACCAGTTTTCCTGGTCTCACTTCTGTCTCTTCCATTTTCCTTAATATATTTGCACTAGTTATTGATTCGCTTTCCAACAGAAATAGATTCTCCTAATGTGAGTGCTTCATTTTATTTCCCACTTGTCTTTAAAAAATTTAATAACTAGCACTGTCACTGGAAGGTAACTTTGCAGCTCCCATCAACTATGCCTGAAAGATCTGTTCTCCCAATCGTTTCATCTTTTGATGATTTCAAAAAGGAAACATAACCACTGCCAATGGCAAAGCCTAGAGATAAATTGTGTTCATTAAAGTTTCAGTGCAATGTTGTATTTATATAAATGGTTTGCAGAATAAAATTGTCAAAGGCCAGTGCAGGAACAATATACAGTGACAGTATATTTTTTTAAACAGAGTGTGCAACAATATATAACAACAGCGCAGAAAACTACATAAAAATAAACGTTTTTTAAATCCAAATATACTGGCCCTCAAGACATGAAAATGTTACCCAAGGGGATGACGAGAGAGAGAGAGAGAGAGAGACAGACAGACAGACAGACAGACAGACAGAGAGGGAATGAGTTTAACCAACTCTGAGATTCAATCTATTGCCAACTTTGAATCCCTCACTACTATCATCCTAGGAATTATCATTGACGAGGAACCGAATTCTTCCAAGTACTAATTACTGTGTTTATAAGAACCAGAGGCAAGGAATTCTACAATGACTCCCCAAAGCTTGTCCACCATCCACAAGGCACAAGTCAGGAATAAGATAGAATAGTCACCACAGGCCTGGATGAGTGCAACTCCAACTCAGAAAGCTCAAGACCATTCCAAACATTCAGCACCTTGCTGCATAAACATTAACTTCCACCACCACCAGCACATCGGGGCATCAACAGAATGCAATTCAACAAGTGCCTGAGTACATAGACAGCATTTGAAAACTGCAACATCTACCACCTAGCATAGCAGCGTAGATGTGTAGGACTGCCTCCATCTCACCCTCCAATTCACACACTGTCTTAGCTCAGACTGTGGAACATAATTTAAAAACCTAGAGCCAGATGCTTCAGGAGTGAAACTGGGGAGCATGCATTCATACAAGGTCCAGTACATGCTCAGAACTCTCTCCTGCAATGGCAATACTTGCATTTAAAACTGAAGGTATTAAGTCACAGATCAGCCACAATCTCACTTGAATGGCAAAAGCGACTCGGGGGGGCGAAATGGTTTCCTCCTGTTCCTGTATCATCATTCCTTCTTTATCTCTGGCCCAAAATACCAGAACACCCTGTACCTCACCAGTGACTCCAGGGGTTCACCACTATGCTCCCTGGGGAAAATTCAGGATGGCCTTGCCAACCATACTGTCATTCCACGAACAGGTTAAAAAGAAAATCAAGTTGCTGCATTTAGAAAGATGGGTAAAAGTACATGAGGAAAAGAAAGTGCAAAGCATGTAGAAACAGATGTTCCTTTTTTTACACTAAGTATCACACCAAGAGAGACCGAATGAATAAACTTGAATCTATATCATGCATTTCACGCACTCAGAATTGCTCAGTTCGAGCTGTGAATTATTTTTGAAGTGTACTGACTGATTCGGACTGAATAACGTTTGGTGCACAGCAAGATCACATAGCAGCAGTGTGATAACTAGGCACTTGCACAGACTTGGGGTAAGTTGAAAAGGGACGGATAAAACACAGGACCCAAAAGAACTCCCATGTATTCTTAGAACAACAGCATGGCCTCTTTTAGTGAAGAGGACCAGGGGTGATACCTACTCCAGAACAAAGCAAGTAGATGGAGTTTGGGATATAGGGATGACACTTTAATTGGGCAGTTGAACAGGTTTGAAAGGCTGAATGACCTATTCCTAGATACAGTGGTCTCAGACACTTACAGCTATTTCTACATAAAGTCCATCTCAACCATCAAACAAGCATTTATTAGAAAAAGCAAGTAAGGCAAACAAATTGGAATCCAAACGTTGAGAATGGCCATTTGCCAGATCACAGTCCTACTCAAACCACACCTGATTAAGAATGGAATGTGTGGTGCTCCATGAGGTAGGAATCCTGTCTAGACAGCTTTAAGATACTCATTATTTCACAGCAAGAGCGCCAGAAGCTGGATATCTTGCAGCAGTCAGAAAATAGCTAAATACATGCCTTAGAAAACTTCCACATACTAACCCCAATAGATAAACTAGAAGCGCTCTCAAAAGTTTCACTGTTAAAGCACCTTGTGATACATTAAGAGAAATATACGATTGTTGAAGCGCATGGTTGTTGTGAGAAACAAAGCTCACTCACTTCAATAATTTCAGTGCGAGACAAGATCTGAATCAGTAGTGTCATTTATTTCACACTTGCAAGTGGGTGTGATGTCCAGTGCCTATAAGGCAGAGGACATACACAACCCAAATTCAATTCATTCACAATATTTATATAATTTGGTTTCTTTTGTTTTACATTGCTCCTCCCCTGTTTACATCCTCCACTTCCCTAAGACTGGCTCCATTACCCCTGTTTATCTCTTGCCTTATCCGGCCTTGTCTGTGACAAAATGCTTATTTCTGACCTCAAGGCCATTTGACCTCATCCCATCCTTTGCTTACCATTATCTACTCCCTCCATCTGTGCTGCCCCTCACAGCATCTTATCACTAAGCCCTTTTAATTGGGGTTTGTTCCTGTGTTTCTGTAAAAGTGGGAAACAGATGTCTATACCTACTGTTTGTACAGGTGTATCTAGCTTAACTTCATCCCCTCACAACATCTTATCTATTTGCCCGTAATATCTACCATTGTTTTGCTGTCACGTTTCATTCTGGCATACAATTTTAGCTAATACAAAAACAATTATATATTTCCTCCACATAGTTTCCATTCTTGTTGACTCAGCTCTTGGCTAAAACAATTACACACGGTGTGAGTTCATTTACTTTTATATAATCAATTATAATTGCAGAATTGCAGAAGTAACATTAATTTACCTATATCCCACAGTTGTGTACTAGAAATCATGTATGCCTCCATGTGTAGTTTCTGATTCTATATAACCAAGTTACAAAGACACAGTCAGACATGCATCACATTCCCATCTTGGTGAAGATTGCTAAAGGTGGGTCACACTTTTTTTTAATATAGGGAGAGGATGAGAGTCAATGATCGCACTCACTCCATCTCCCAGAATCACAGACTATGGACCTAGGTTGGAGCCTCTGGGAGGGGTTCAGACCAGCTTGTACATTTCCCAGGTAGCAGCTTAAAATCTGGTTGCAGAAGATCCTCAAGGACAACTGTTCCTCCATGTTTTAGCCAAAGTACTACTGTGACATGGTGCACTAGAATGTACATTTATGTAGCAACTTTAACAGGTTATAAAATAAATCCCCACGTGATTCACAGGGGCAGGGTTTAAACTGAGTATTAGTTCCAGGATTCTCATGTCATCCTGGGGAGTCTGAAAGGGAGACTAAAAATGGTCAATTCAGTTAACTACCTAGACTGTGGTCGGACAGGGTAATATATATTTAAATATTAGTTAACCTTTGGTCACAGTTTAATGATGATTTAACAACATTCTCCTGATTAGGGGAATTACAGGTTCAAGACATACATCAACCAAGACAGAATAAGGGTCAAAACAATGCTAAATTTCTTTTCAAGTTGTTAAAAATCAACTTTATATGGCACACGCACAGTCTACTAAAATTATGCCCTTCAAATCAACCAACTGCACCTCAGACCCAATATCTGCTTGTAACTCACCAAGGCTGTCCCAAGTTGTAATTCAGCTGCATGCGTCCCAGTCATCCTCAAGATCTGAGATGCGTCAATATTGCCTCAGTGGGAGCATTTGCAACCAGATGAGAGGGTTGAGAATTCAAGCCTCACTCAAGGACTGGAACATAATCTCAGTTGACTTTCCTGTGCAGTATTTGCAGCTCATTGAAGGATATATTGTCTTTAGGTGAGGCAATAAACCTCTGTACTCTCATCTCACTGTAAAAATGTTCCAGTGGTACCATTCAAAGACCAAGGGAAATCTCCCTCTGGCTTGGCCATTGTTGAACCCTCCTTATTTAGGACCTTGCAAACCTGCACCCTTGACCTCTGGAATGACAAGGGCAGCAGGTGCATGGACACACCACTACCAACAAGCTCCTCTGCACTGTCATTGGGTGAAAACCATGGAACTCCCTTCTTAACTGCAGCATGGGTGTACCTATGAGCGCGCGCGCGCACACACACACACACACCTCCCCAGCCTTGGACTGAACCCATCAAGAAGGTACCACACCACCAACATCAGGACAGACTCCAGTCGCTGAGGCCCACATCCTGCTGAACAAAAGAATAAGCCAACATCATCAAAACAGATCATCTGGGCATATACCTTATTGATATTTGCAGGATCTTGCTGAGTGCTAATCAGTAACTAGATTCCCTGACATCACAGGAGTGACAACATTTTAAAAGAACTGAATTGGTCGTAAAGTGCTTTGAAACACTGAGAACATAAAAGGCAGAATATGAGACCACAAGTGCTGTCCCCTCATCCGACCATCCTGCCACTTTGTTTGGAGTTTGAGCAATGCTGCAGGAAACAAGACGGCAACCGGACCAGATCTTGGTAGTTGAGATCAAATTCAATAATAGCCGATTACTGGAAAACAAATTGATTCCTTGGCCATCAGATGGCATCTAGGATCAGACATGTTGAAGATAAACAGCTGGAGCAAGGTCCCAATGTAATAGTGTGGAAAAGCAGAGATACAAGAATGGCAATGAACCAAAGGTCGTGAGGGGTCAAGGGTACAGAGAGATGGGGGCAAAGGGTAGAAAAGTGCCTCTATAAAACTGAGAAAAATGGAAACTGTTCTAAAGCAGTCAAAAGACAATGGACTTAAATACATTCACATGTACTTCTCTACCCAAGTTATCCTTGAAACAACGATTTTCAATCCATTGTAAATTTTGAAGAGTATGGCCACCCATTTGACAACATGCTCGACTAGTTGTCCTGATCAATACAAAGCATGATTAATAATGAAATGATTTACTTAAAGAGTACCATTTTTTGCCTGGAGAACCTATAGCCAGCGTTTCGGTGGTAACTTAACAATGACCCTCCATTGCTTCCTTTATTATTAGAGCAAAGCAGACCACACAGAGCTCAGTAGAATTATTAAAGATTAACAACTCCCCGTGGATATGCAAAATGTTTAAAGCAGATGTCCAACATTTTATTTCATATTTACATGAAAACATTACATAACAACACTGATTTCACACTGTTTAAATACACAACTCTTACAAACATATTAGGAATCTAAACTAATTTCAGATAAAAATTTGAGGGAAATGTCGAAATAAATACAATTTCAGAATATTTGTCAGGAACCCTCCGTATAAAAAAAGGAAAGAACTTGGTGTGCTATTCGACATAAAAATACGTTTGGTTGAAGTATTGCATTTCTCACATTGAAAACTTTAGGCCTGAATAAAAACTGAACACACTGGTCCGCAAAATAAAGGACTGTGGACCTGGAAATCTGAAACAGAACAGGAAGTGGAGAAACTCAGCAGGTCTGGCAGCATCTCTAGCAAGATAAATGGATTCAACGTTTCAAATCCAGTAATCCTTTATCTGACATTAAATGTTCTGTTTTTCTCTTTACAGATACTGCCAGGCCTGCTGAGTTTCCCCAGCACTTCGTGTTCTGGTTTCACACTATAATTTGCTGATTTACTAAAACAGGATTTATTTCAGGCATAGTACACCGGCAGACTGAATTCAGGATCAGAATCTGAGGGAAAAAAGCTAATTTAGATTCTTTGGAGGTGATGGTGACAGAGGACATTTGAATCCTATATTCCCAAAGTTTAATGTCAATGCAAAGCCAAAACCACTGACATCAAGCCTGTGCTATAAATACACTGTTGGAAAGGTCACTGTCAAATCAGTTTGCCACCTCCAACAGATTCAAACAAGGTCAACTACATTGAGTTAGTAATCAAGGACAAATGGAGGGAATCAATGCAATTTAATCCTCAACAGAAAAATTCTGTAGTACTGAGTTACCAATGCATTGAACACAATTGAGCAAAGGAGGACTGTCAACGGACAGTCCTGTAACAGGCGGTGTTGCTGGTTAACATACTTTGGAAGCCACTCGATAGAATTTCGGAAAACTATCCAATGCCGGGGTCAAAACAGAGTACAAAAAAAAAGGATGACACGGATCTCTCTGCCAGTTACAGATACAATAACCAAAAATCATGCATTAGGTATACGATAATAGATACAACTTTGCAGTCTATGTGGACAATCTATCCTGTAGGAGAAAGTGAGGACTGCAGGTGCTGGAGAGCAGAGCTGAAAAATGTGTTGCTGGAAAAGCGCAGCAGGTCAGGCAGCATCCAAGGAGCAGGGGAATCGACGTTTCGGGCATAAGCCCTTCTGCTCCTTGGATGCTGCCTGAACCTGCTGCGCTTTTCCAGCAACACATTTTTCAATCTATATTGTAGGTCCACTAAAAGGTTAACAATTTTGTTAGGAGTGTAGGATAATCCCTTGGTGGAGGAGTAAAGGCCAAAACTACACTTATAAATACATAGTACAACCACTCAGAGGTTCACAGTATATTAATGTCAATGTGTTGATTCCCTGAGACTGTAAAGATGGTCACACTCGGTGTACAGGAAGAAATTGTGTTTTCTTTTTGCTGTTGTTGCTGCCAGACAGAACTTGAATTGATCATACTCCAAACCATTTCATACCCAAATGTAATCACTGTTGGTGTACAAACAAATGTAGCAGATAGTGGGATCTTGCTGTGCATAAACCAAAAGCAAATGAGACAAATAACCAGATCTTCTTTTTTGGTTTATATCGACTGACAGAGGAAATGACAGAGGAAAACTCCACACCTTTTTAAAACTGTGCACAAGATTGTAAAGCATAGAATTATCATAGAACCCCCTACAGTGTGGAAGCAGGCCATTCAGCCCATCGAGCCCACACTGACCCTCTGCAGTGCATCACATTTAGTCCCAATCCTCCATCATATCCCTGTAACTCTGCATTTCCCATTGCCAACCCACCTAGCCTGCATATCCCTGGACACTATGGGCAATGGAGCATGGCCAATCCACCTAACCTGTACATCTTTGGACTGTGGGAGGAAACCCATGCAGATACGAGGAGAATGTGCAAACTCCACACAGACAGTCGACTGAGGGTGGAATCAAACCCAGGTCCCTGGCGCTGTGAGGCAGCAATGCTAACCACTAGCCACCATGTTGCTCGTTAAATACTAACTAACAGACAAGACTTTGGTTGAATGTTTCATCAAAATACAGTAGATAAATTGAAATTTTAGACCTCTGACAGAACTTTAGATTGGTCAAGCTTGTTCAAGTTCTGAAAACTATCCTCCATTGCCAGCTGCTACAATCACTAAGTATTCCTACAACCTTTAGTATGATTTCTACCCAATGGAGAGTACATTAGGTTTGAAAATGCAAACATTATTGTTGTTTTAATTAAAAAAAAAACAGAAAAAAAAAAGGATTCTTCTGCAACATGTCATTGTTATCCTGGCAGCAAAGCAACTGGTTATTTAACAAGTGATGTTTATCTTCCCCATGTACCCTTTTCTCCAATTGACATTTCAGAACCTAATTTTATTCCCAGTCTGGCTACATAGAATTGGAAGTCTGACAACATTAAATTAAATTTGGCAATCGAACAAAATCCAACTGTGGACCCAATTGTAAAACCAAGCATATTTTGGACTGTGCATAAAATGACAGAATAAGTACTTACTTTCACATACACAAAATCCCAATCCATCTGAAAATCCCCTCAATCATGTAATATGTGTTGGGAATATTTTCTGCTTATATAGATGCCAGGTACACACAAGGAGGATGTGTGGACTGCAGCCTTCTCACTAATAAAATGGAACAATTTACTTGTAAAATATTGAAGTACATGATAACCCCTCCTCCATAAAACACACAGGAAACAAGGTCACAATCGTGACGCGAGAAGCGAACACAACATTACTAGGTGAATGAAGTCTTTTATACATAGCCCTAAAACAACATTCCCATCATCCAAATGAGCACAAGGGAACAGGCTGTTTGCAAGGACATGATAAATTTAGCTTTGTACCCATCAGATGACAAGAGCAGGATTATGTGCTGCAGAAAATGCCGAATTATCATTGCTCTCTTGCTGGTTCCCAACCATCAAGTTTGCGTAACCCTTTCAGAGCTTCACTGTGATGACAAAGACAGGATTTCACAAGCTGTTCAGCCTCGTAGCAGACCACAAGAGCCCTGCCTGGTGATTACGTCACGTCCCAGAGGATAGGCTCAGCTGGTACTACGCAAGTGAATGACCCTGAAAAATACCACTTCAATTCAAGACTGAGTCTCTGTGAATAAAAGACACCCCCTTTCCTGCTTCACTACATTTAAATATTAACATTTACTGGTGCTGAAAGTTAATCTAGGATTTCTCTCAAATTATTCATCTTTATAATTTACCTTTTTCAAAATATTACTAAAACAAAAATTCAAATTCTCCAGCTGGTATAAGAGGGAGAGGAAATGAATTAAACAAGCCACTGTGTACCACTGTAACCCTGATGGGAAACAGACAAGATATTGTGCTGGGACTGGGCGTTATTTTAATTCTAGAACAGATTTGATTGCAAAGGCTTGTCATCATTCCCTACTATTGTGCCAGAAGGCTACAAAATAACAGGTCACAAATTACTTCTCAGTATCAAGAACCTTAAAAAGTAGAGACCAACAAGAAAGGGAGTAAAAGGAGACAGTAATTTGAATGTGGCATGCTAATTGGTCAGGAATTGTACATCATGCACAGGTTTTCATATTAAGAGGGTGTGGCTGATAGAGAATTGCCAGGTCAGTATTAACAGCTCCTTATTGCCTATATAGAAGCTGACTCTCTGGTTTGGGTTGCAACTGCAGTTGTTGATCTTCAGTACATTACCAAAGTGGCCATTGCCCACCTGGGAGCCCAAGGGTAATGGACATCCCAGACAAAAGTGAGTCTCCTCTTCTCTCTACAGCCGACCTAGAAGAGGTTCTCCTCCTCTCTCTACAGGCCTCATTCCTGATGATGCCTGCATGGGTCATCTCAGCTTTACTTCTTGAAGTCATCTCTATAGGGATCAGAAGCCAGCACCTCATCAATTTTTTGCTTTCTTATCTCCAATGTCACGGTTTCTAATTTTAGCAGCTCGACTAATCATTAACCCGTACAGATCAGCACACATGCTTGATGCGTAAAGACATCAGATTTGGTTGCAATGCCACAAATATTGAATAACTTAGTCTTAATACTGAAAATTCATGTTTAAACAGATGTGCGGAAAATGAATGAGAACAGGATTGCCTATCATAAACAGAACATTCAAAACTATCTTTTCGGAAAGATACGACTCCCCTACACCTAAAATCCATTACCTTCTTTCTTTTTTGAAAACGTACCCAGAATATCCCACTTAAAAGTATCAATATTATAGAATCTTGGAGAGCACACATTCTCCTCCTCCACAAAAGGGCACATCTATTAGATTCACAAAGCTCCCAGCTATATTATGATTGAAAACTGTGTGTGAAAAAGCCTGCAGAAATATTTGTACAATTATTCCTCTGTAATATTACATGGAGCATGTTAAAAAGTCACGAACAACAGTCCCAATGACTGCAGTTAAATACACTGCATGCAGATATTAATGAAGTGGTGATGACAGTGATACAACTAGATTCAACGTCAAATTAGGTTAAGAAAAAGCTCCTATTGCTGATCACATTACGACAATCCCATCTGCAAATGCAGGCCTGGGTGTTTGGCAAGAGCATTGTGCTTAGCTGTGGTTCTTTACCTTCACTTCTGTGGTCAAGTCAGTTGGCAATATTCACTGTCTCGGCTCACACTTTATTTTCCAATGACTTAGTGTGCAATTTCACTGTGTGAAAGTGCTTGCTATCATTTTCATAAATCACCTAAAAAGTCAGTCATGCAATAACTTATCATGCCATTAAAACATAGAATGCTTAAAAAGAACCACAAATGCAAGACCTGGAAATTATAACATCCAAACTTTTATCAGAAATTCACAGATTTCTTCCCTTAACGTGCATCCCTTGCCCTTTTTATCCCTTTACTCATTTCACAGGATGAGGGTGTTGCTGGCCTCACCCTCATTTATTGCCCATCCCTAATTGCCGAGAGGGCAGTTAAGAGTCAACCACATTGCTGTTGGTCTGGAGTCACATGTAGGCCAGGCCAAGGAAGGATGGTATGTTTCCTTTCCTAAACAACATTAGTGATGGGCTTTTCCAACAACTGACATGGATTCATGGTCATCGTTAAATACTTCATTCCAGATATTTATTGAATTCAAATTCCACCATCTGCCAAGGCGGGATTTGAACTCAGGTTTTCAGAATGTTATCTGGGTCCCTGGATAAATAGTCCAGCGATTAGACTACTTGGCCATTGCCTCCCCCTTACATTAACAAACAACATTAATGTGAGTGTCCGAACAGCTCCACCCACATCATTAACTTCCCCAACATATGCACACACACACACTGCAGCAGTTCAGGAAGACAGCTCACCACCAGCTTCTCCAGGACAATTAGGGATGGGCAATAAAATAATGGCCTCGCCAGTGACGCTCACAACCCATGAACAAATTTTTAATAATTACTATAACATTAACATGTAACAAAACACAGGAAATCAAATTCAAGAAAAAAATAACAGCAGTCATTTCAAACATCAGTTTTGTATAGGAACAAGGCACAAATAACAAGAACTCAAAAAGAACACTGAACAATGGCTCACAAATGTTACAAAATAATTTATTGTCAGTGTGCAAGTGGCACAGGAAACAATCAAAACAGGTTCATCACGGACCTTGCATACCACTTGACAAATGTGCTGATTGTTTGATTTATCAGGGGATTAGGCTTCAACTTTAAAGTGCATTTCGAATTTACAAGTGCAAAACTTCAAGAGGATGCAACGAGTAGCTGGAATGTAACATCAGCTTTGAGAATTTACTCAATGAACTCCCATTTGTTCACAGCATGACAGTTCTTTAAAAGTCACTGGGTCAAAATCCTAGAAGTCCTACTCTAATAGCACTGTAGTGGTTCAAGAAGAAAGTTCACCAGCGCTAAGGACAATGGCCCAGCCAGCAAAGTCCAAACACCATGAATGAATAAAAATAAAACTTACTTCCACTAAGATCAACCATGATACAAACTAAATTATTGGTTCAGACTTGCAGCAAATACAATTATGGCATTTAGCCTCGAAACAAGCTATTTATTTTCAAAGCTGAAAATGTGTTGCTGGAAAAGTGCAGCAGGTCAGGCAGCATCCAAGGAACAGGAGAATCGACGTTTCGGGCATAAGCCCTTCTTCAGGAATGAGGAAAGTGTGCCAAGCAGGCTAAGATAAAAGATAGGGAGAAGGGACTTGGGGGAGGGGTTTTGGAAATGCGACAGGTGGAGGGAGGTTAAGGTGAGGGTGATAGGCCGGAGTGGGGTGGGGGCGGAGAGGTCAGGAAGATGATTGCAGGTTAGGAAGGCGGTGCTGAGTTCGAGGGATTTGACTGAGACAGGGTGGGGGGAGGGGAAATGAGGAAACTGGAGAAATCTGAGTTCATCCCTTGTGGTTGGAGGGTTCCCAGGCAGAAGATGAGGCGCTCTTCCTCCAACAGTCGTGTTGCCATGGTCTGGCGATGGAGGAGTCCAAGGACCTGTATGTCCTTGGTGGAGTGGGAGGGGGAGTTAAAGTGTTGGGCTACGGGGTGGTTGGGTTCAAGGCCATCGATGTGCACTCCGATGTGCACTTTTCATAGGAAGTTATCAACATTTGAAAACGTGACTCCCAAACATTTCTTCAATGTTTGGAAAAAATCAAAAATTCATTCATCAGGCATCCTATGATAGAGTTTAACTTCTTCTGTCATGAAACACAATGCACCGAAGTTTCAGAAATATCAGAAATGCATCTATTATCCTCATATGAGTGTGTATACACACACACAGGAGCAGGGACATAGAACATTACAGGCCCTTCGACCCTCGAAGTTGCGCTGACCTGTGACACCAATCTGAAGCCCATCTAACCTACACTATTCCATTACCTTTAAAGTTGGCGAGTCTACTACTGTTGCAAGGAGTAGGTCATTTGGCCCTTGAGCTTGCTCTGCCACTCACTATGAATGTGGCTGATCAGTGCATGACCTCACTCCACTGTTCTCCTCTTGTACTCTTTGACTCCCTTGTTAGTCAAGTATCTACCTAATTCAGCCATTGAAATATTCAATGGCCCTGCCTCTGCCACTTTCGGAGGAAGAATGGTAAAGTACGTCCCTTTCAGAAAATAATTTAAATGCTGTGTAGGGCTAGGAAGTTAGGATGGTCATTCTTGGGACTGAATTAAATTCAGCTGGAGTTTCAAAACCTAAGATATCCACGTGAAATGGATTTGAGGCAGCTTCACCCCAACACATCAGCAAAAGTATACAGTCCTCCAGCAAAAGAGTAAATTACTGAAAGTGGCCAGAATCAGCTTAGTGTTGAAGAAATGATGCTATTGTTAAAATAAATTGCTGAAACAAAGTTAAAGGATAGTCAAATTCACTATTTGCCTTAGACTAGGCCAAACTGTTTCTTTTAAAACAAAATGCTCACACTGACTAAAACAGAAAAATGATTCATTGGGGCAGCCCATATTTTGGCAAGCAGGAACTTTTTTTTTTACATTGCACTCACCAGCAAAACATGCAAAGTCCTACATAGCTCAGAACATTGAGTATTGGAGTTGCAACATCATGTTGAGATTGTACAGGACATTGATGAGGCCACTTTTCGGATACTGTGTACAGTTCTGATCATCCTCCTATAGGAAGGATATTATTAAACCGGAGAGGGTTCAGAAAAGATTTACTTGCTGGAAATGGAGGGTTTGAGTTGTAAAGAGAGGCTGGGACTTCTTTCACTGAAGCGTAGAAGGTCAAGGGGTGACCTTACAGAGGTTTTTAAATCATGAGGGGCATAGATAAGGTGCTTAGCAGAGGTCTTTTCCCTCAGGTGGGAGAGTTCAAACCGAGAGGGCATATCTTTAAGGGAACAGATTTAAGAGGGACCCCAGGGGGATTTTTTTTTCATGCAGAGGGTGACTCATATGAGACAGTGGTAGATACAGGTACAGTTACAACATTTAAAAGATATTTGGATAAATATGTGAATAGGAAAGGCTTACAGGGATATGGGCCAAACACATGCAAGTGGAAGTAGTTTAATTTGGGAAATTTGGTGGGCATGGATGAGTAGGACCTGAGGGTCTGTTTCTGCTGTATGACTCTGTGAGAATGTTCCCCTTCTCCCAAGAACTCAGTAAATTCATACATTAAGCCCTGAGCTGGAAAACAAAAAGTTGGAAAGAAAGAGAAAATCATTCACACTTTTCCTCATGATTGTTATCCAGACATCTACAATGAAAGTACTTGTGTGGGTGGGAGGCAAGTACAGGGTTAGACTGACTACAATGTCTTTAGTTGCCTCATCTGCTGCCACACATCATCCCTGTTCATATAAGTGGGCAATATTGACAGAAGAGAGATATCAGAGGTTGTCCTACATCTGCAGAAATCATGACCCAGAGAAAATCTCCTTCAGGTCAACTGTAAAATCAGTGTAACGCTGGAAATCAGAAGTTAATCTGAGGTCTGACCTGTCTCTCAAGTGCACTCTAAAGATCCCAATGACACAATTTCAAAGGACAGCATGGTATCAGCGTCCTGGCCAATATTTATCCGCCCACCAACATCACAGAAACAGATCAGCTGGCCATTACCAGATTGGCTGCTATATTGCAATGGGGACTACATATTAAAAAATACTTCACCAGATGTAAAGTACTTAGAATCCAGTGGAAACAAGAGTCATTTATAAAGATCAGTCTTTCATTTGCCAATTTGGTAACCGTCACATCTGCTGCCTGAACTCCCAGTGTAAACACTATAATGTTCACCACTGAATCCAGTCCCAACCATAACATGAATGTCCAAGAATCATTGTTGCAATGGACTACATCAGTAAAAATAATTCATCAGGGGTATACACACTCAAATATCCACTAAGAAATTGAATGCGTTGGAATGAATTAGTTTCTGGGAATAATGCGCTGTAGAATATTAGGAACTATAGAACACTTAATGACATGATTATGGCATTACTCCAGTCAGATATATTCTAAGGCACGTTAGGTATTATTACTGTTATTGAAACATTTTCACACAATCAGAGTAGGTCAACAAAGAAGCAATTAAATGACGAATGATTTATAAATAGATGGACCTGGCTGTTGTCTAAAGGGAAATATAAGGAATAATAATTTAGGAAATGAGCTGTAAACAGAAGGGGCAAGGAGTATGAACTACACCCAGAAAATACTAGAGAAGCTCACCAAATCTGGCAGCAAGTGTGGGGAGAGGGAAAGAATAGAGTGAACGATCACTGATGCTACCAGACCTCCTGAGTTGCTCCAGCATCCACAGGATTTAGTTTTGATGCTACAGTATTGGTCTGGGAAGCAGCCCTGGTAGGTTTTATATCCCAGGAGGACGCTGACCACCAGGAATCAATCACTCCCCACCCCCTCAGTTTTCCAGGCTGGGCCCAGAAATGGCTTGGCGAGCCGCTCCATTTTACTGCCGACACAAACCCAACACGGCGAGGTGTTAGAGAGCGAGACAATCCTTTGGGAGCATCTCAGTCAAACGCTGTGAAATTAATCCGAGCCACAGCGCCGTTCATTCATTTCTGGTGCCAAACGCTTTGGTTGAGGAAGTGTCGATGATGCGAAGTCAGAAAGCGCTTTGCTCTTCCTGCTTTCAGTGTGTCTCTTTTTGTTTAGGCCAATAAATCAGCAGCTCGGATACATTTCCTTGACGTAGAGAGTTTTGAGAATGGGGAGAGAGGAGGTTAATTTCTCCGCGTCCAGCACCAATGAAGGGTGGGGGAACTGTAGAAACTCAGCAATTACAGGTTTGGGGCAAATCGGAGCCGCTATATTTCTACGGCGCGGGGGGGGGGGGGGGGGCTCCATGTATGTGAAATGAATGGAATTTAGCTCCTCTTCCCCTCCACCCCAACAGACACACACACAGCTAGATGGAACATCACACCAGAGCTGTTCTCTACCTCACCACTGAATCACAAATCAAAGCCAAGAATATAAGCAGCGATAAGGACCACATCCCCCAGTCTCTCCTCCAATATCCATTGTTCAATAGAAACCCTCATTCCTTCTCCCTCCCTCCCAGTCTGACCCTCTTTGCAATACACTCGACAATAGGATGCACCGCGGTGATCTGCAACCGGCTGACCGGCCTGAAGGAACAAAACCAAAGGGAGGGGTTGGAAATGTGAAAATCTGTTACCTTGGTGAAGAGTTCGGATGCTGCCATTCTCCCGTGGGGCGAGTCAGTGCCTGTGCTACCGTCCGGACCAGCCTCCCTCCCCACTGCACAGCGGTTGGAAAGGGAAGGTCGGGGGGGGGGGTTCAGTCAGCTCCCACAAAACATCGGCTTTCCAAAGCAAGAGGAACCTCGGAGCAAAACTGCACCCAGCGCCTTCCTGTGTCCCTCGGAATCTCAGCCTAAGGTATCAAACGCCATGTTACCTGTGTTACTGAAATGCTACCCGGCTGTGCATTCTGGGTACAAGAGAGATAGACCTAAAGATGCTTTCTTGCATGAGAGAGGGTGAGAGAGAAAAAAAAATCTGAGCTCAACGTGCCTCCCATCGGCAGCAGCCAGTCAGCAAGTGTCAGAAATCTACCCGGAAAGACAGCGCCACCGCTAGGTCCCGGGGAGCTCTGGAAAATATGCAAGGCAGAGGAGAGAGCCTGCAACATGCTCAGAGTTACTCCGTCCTCACTTGCCTGCACCAAACTCTGCATTGACCCCACACTCAGACTCCACTCCATTTCTAAACGTTTGCAAGCAACTGATGCACTTTAACGCGTTCGGAATTTGTTCTGGGAGTATTTTTCTATTTGAATTTAAACACTAATTAGGTGACATCTCTTGCTCGCATGTGATTTTAAAATAAAAATGTCAATACGTTTATAAAGAAACAACTCGCACTCCACATTTCTTGTGAAAAATCACACACCAACAGCTAGTGCTTCCAATTAATCCTGTTGGACTAATAACCTGGTGTTGTGCGATTTTTTAAACTTTGTACGCCCCAGTCCAACACCGGCATCCCCAAATCATTTCTTGTAATCGAGTTAATTTTCAGAGCTGGGTTTGATCTATTTGCATTTTTTTAAGATCAGAATGGTGCTGGAAAAGCACAGCAGGTCAGGCAGCACCTGAAGAGCTAGAAAATCAACGTTTCGGGCAAAAGCCCTTCATCAGGAATAGAGGCAGAGAGCCTCCGGGGGCGGCGGGGGGCACTAAACTCTGGTTTCCAGCATTTGCAGTCCTCACTTTTGCCTAGTTGATCTACTTGCATGTCTCCCTGGGGATGGGTGGTCGTTCTCCAAGAACCATGAAATCTGGGGGAAAAAAAAACAGTACATTCAGGAGTAGCCTGGAATAAAAATGCAAAACGGCAGAGAAACTCGACAGGTTTGGTTGCATCTGCGAAGGTTTCGAGTCTAGTCTAACTCTCCTCACTTTACAGATACAGTCGGCCTGATGAGCTAACCGCAGCCGTATTAAACAGCTGCAACTTATTCATATATGAGACACGATGAGCGAAATTGAGAGGAAATTAGAAGGTAAATTTATATTTGCATATTTCGTGTCGGGGCATACTGTCCGGATACTAATGTTGAACCTATCTAATGAAATCAGATGGACTGAGGACTATTGTGGCGCAGAGATAGTGTCTGAGCGAAAATGGTTCGATTCCTGGCCGTATAGAAATAGGCCATTTGGCCCAACAAGTCCACACCAACCCTCCGAAAATTAACCCACACATTTCCCTCCGACACATGCGCCTAACGCTATGGGCAATTTAGCTTGGCCAATGCACCTGACCTGCACATCTTTGGACTGTGGGAGGAAACCCACAGGGAGAATATGCAAACGCCACACAGACAGTCGCCCGACGCTGGAATCGAACCCAGGTTCCCTGCCCTGAGGCTGCAGTGAACACATCTTAAGAGGTTAATGAAAAATAGCTACATGATGAATCAGACATTACACATTTGGACAGGCCCTGTTAGGTTGCAATTAGCAGAGGCAATACGTGAAGGAATATACACAGGAAGTTATGGTCGGGGGTGCGGGGGGAAGTGGGTCCAATACGAACCTGTTATAGAGCATTAGGCAAATATAAAACACAGGGATATGGGGAATGAGTAGAAATAGATGTCCTCAGGTAGATGGTGCACGATGGTGGGCTGAATGGCTTTCTCTGGCTTCATTTGTACAGACCTTCCCAGTTCTGTAGATGTACACTGAACTTGTATTCAGTGATGGGACGCTAATACCCTATCAGTCAGTAAACTAGATTGCAAATTAGGTGCCATGAACACACTCAACCTGCACTCCGGTCGCAATGGGTCCGAACATCTGGCTCCTCTGACAATTTTAACTGCAGTCGTGACTGTCCAAACAATTTGATTTTGCATAGTCTAATACAGCGCTGTAAATAGGACTAGCCACTGTATAGGTAACACCGTCTGCTGTAGCAATTGCTTTTCTATGTATTTTTTTAAAATCACTCAAATGTTAAATATTTAAGTTCAGAAATATCTTAAGTGTAGGTACTCCTTAATTATTTAACCACGTTATTTCAAACAGCACTCCCATTTAGAGTGCAAGATGATATTGGCGGCAAGTGAGATGACGCTTGTTTCTCCTTATGTTGAACCAATTTGATGTTAGTCGAACTTTACGTCGAAAACCCCACTACATCTACTCAGAGCAGCTGTTAGTACTTTAAGGTTACCTGGATGCAAATTTGGAGATCTAGAACATGTATACAAGTCACAGAATCCAGTACCACTGGGAGTAGGAGGATTAGCAGACAAAAAGTACTTGATTAAAAAAGTCACTAATTATATACCTCCCCACAGATTATAACTGTATATTTCAAATACATCTTGTACTGGGATTACAGATTAAATTTATTACATATAGCCTAAACAGGATGCATAAAGTGTACACATTTCACAGTATGCTATCATTAAACCCACAAGTACCAACAGATTTTTAAATTAGAAAACATCACGTTCAAACGCACAGTTGATTTGAGATTGACCAGGCCTTTAAGTCTTTCCCGATTGATCAATGAAGAAGTATTAAAAGCTGGTAGTGGGCACTGAAATTAACTAACTTAAAATTAGCTGCAATATTCTAGTGAGAAATTCTTTGGATCATCCAGTTCATTCCAATTTTGTCCCACATTACATACTGTTGATATCTATTGAAATAAGTGTCAATGAAAATGGATTTAAAATCCACAATTTGAGACTAGAAAATTTAAAATGATCTTTATTTGTGTGCCAGTTTGCCAGTCTCCAACACGAATGAAGGCCAGTTAGTGATCAACTTCAAGATGTCATCCTGTGATCTTTTAGGTTACAATTAAAATTTAAGGAAACTAGTCTAATCTCCTAAAGAAAAATGGAGGTGCTGCAGTTAATGTTCAGCATTACAACAGCTACCACCCTCCATACTGTTCTGTTTGATAACATTTTTGCTCACTGCGGCTCACTCCACGGTTGCCAGTTGACCTGTCACTTCCACTGAAGGGAGTTATTAAGATGGTATATTTAGCCTAAAGCACCAGGCACTTAAACAAAACCTTTAAAATCACAAACCTATATCAACTACTTAACAGCAAGACTTGAATACACTGCACACATTAAGGAATTGACCACTCTAAAGGAGACAGTAATCCCAAAAGGAATGGCAGCATTTTTAATAGCTTCCACTCAGTACCTTCATGTCAACAACACGATAATCCCTCGACTTGTTTGTGGGGAGTCTTAGGCCCATATTTTAGCTAAAAGATGACAGTCTACTGGCTGGACAGAGGGCAACAATTGAGAAATAAATGTACTCAAGAATGAGTACATACAATTTTAATATCGAAGCTACATTTATCATTTACCAGAAGGTAAAGAGACCTAGTTCTTTAAGTTTTGGATTTTGTTAACATTCTAGTACTCACCTCTTCACATTAATCACACCAGGATCAGCACAAAGACACCCATTTGGTCGGTAAGCATTTGTGGTTTAATTACTACTTCAGAGGAGGTAATGAAGAGCAATGGGTAATATTTGACCAGAAGCTCCAGTACATAAACTACTCCAGGTTTTGATGAGTAAAGGTGTGTTCTTAAGACAGCTAAACCGTCAAGTATCAACTTTTACTTCCCTCCAACAGTGGCAGGTAATAGTAGTGGAAAAACATTCCTATGAACCATGAATGGAAAGAAAGTTGGAGCCTCTACCATTAATATTCAAAGCTCAAGACTAGACATGCACATGGCCTGATGGGTATTATAAATCTAATTGGTGCTGACAGACAGATTTGTTCTTTCCTGCCTGGGGTGGTTACAGGGCTTACCTCTTTGCCCCATCCATAGTCGAAGAAAAAGGATAATCATTTACATATTCAACATTACCTGGATATTCAAGTTATAGAAAATTATAATTTTGCTTTTAATCTTCAAATTTTCATTTGAAAAAAGTTTACTACACATCCCCAAATGGTCAACCAGCTAAACGCGAGTCGCACTTCCTCAGTCATGTTTTGAGGACTCTAAGCACACCTACAAAGGACAGGTACTTCAACAGTGCAGAGATTTCAGTTGAATTTCAAGATTTACAGCAATCAAATATTTACAAAGAATCTCCCAATGTTTAAGGCAGCCATTGCACATATTGTCCAAAACTATTTTATTTACAAAACAATGGCACAAAGTGACTGCACAGTCTATGCTCATGCACATTTCAATCACTTTGAATATATGACAGCCCTAACCTATCAATCTTGAGTCAATACCATTCAGAACTGCTAGAGAGACAGTAATGATGAAGTGAAATACATCCAAGAGGGCAAATCAGAGTGGACAAATATTGTCCAATTTACAGACATTTAAATAGGTTTAAAGCTCTTGCGTTCCTCAAGATTAGCTAAGAAATGGACAGCTGTCCTTGTTTACAAACATGCCATTTCCATTTTAGTGTTAACATCCACAAGGACTGTTACTTGCAATATTATGATCCGCATTATACAAGAACATGAAAAAGAGGGAAAAGAGGTTTACTTAACTCAATAGAGATTGGAAACTCACATTACACTAGTTAATGGGAAACCAGAAACAGTAAAAATGTAAAATACTTAATGGGAGTGCTTCTACAGAAGTTACTATATGTACATTCCTGCCTGCTTCAGTATTAGAATTGACTACTTCCTACTTTTAACACCAAAGTCCTATTTATCAGTGCATGGTTCATCATTTATGAAATCTCAGGCTGGTCCTCAGTCTGAATTTAAAGGACTTTCTTGCAACAACAACTTGGCACTAGTTATCTGCTAAGCTGTCAGTCATGATGAAATGGAACAAAGAAAAAAGCTAAAACACGGGTATTAATAGCAAGAAAAAGGAATGACAAGAGTTTTATGTATTCTTCACGATGTCTCAGACAGCCAGTTTGCTAGCAACAAGGGAAGGTTTTCTCTGAGGCAGATCTTGCGGAGTGGGAATGTGTTCCCCAGTCACTTGGTTCTTGTCTGCTCCACTGTTTGGCAGCTGCTTGTTCTTGATTTTAGCTTTAGCCATGTTGTAATCTCCTGAATCAAAGTACTTTGGCTGCAACATAAAATAAAGAAAAATTCACATGATAGCAATCATTCCATTTTTAAAAAGCTTGATTGTAACTATTAAGTTTATTTTTGACAGTCACTTTGTAAAACATCACAATGCACCTGATGGTGTAGACCACCCTTTTGCAACTGCATTTACAGAAGTTATGATAATTAAAACCTAACTCCTGCCATCAAGCAGAAGAGATGTCAGGAACAGTTGTGTACATGCACTCAATGCCCAAGCACAACTAGTTGGTAGCCAGCTGCACGAAGCCCCATAAGAGAAGTCAACCGTTCAGCCAATTGAATCTGCTCTACCATTTAATGAGATCTTGGTTGATCTGATAATCCCCAACTCACTTTCCTGCCTTTTCCCCATAACCTTTGGTTTCCTTACTACTTACATGTCTATCTTAGCCTTGAATATACTTAAGGAGCCAAGCATTTTAGTACAGAATTCCACAGATTGAATACCTTCAGAAGAAATTCCTCCTCACCTGCTTCAAATAGGCAATCCCTTAATTATGCCTTCTGCTCATACATTCTCCCACAGGTGGAACAAACTTTCTGCAACTAACCACATCAAGTCTCCAAGATTCAATGTTTTAGTAAGGTCACCTCATTCTTTTAAACTCTAATGAGTACAAGCCCAACCTTCCTCTCATAAGACAGCCCCTCGATACCAAAGACATGACGAGTGAACTCTGACCAGCCTCCAATAAGAGTATACCTTTCCTTAGAGGAAAAACTGTTCGCAATCTTGCAGAAGTGGTTTAACTGGTGCCTTGTATAATTTTAGTAAAACCTCCCCTTCCTTTTATAGTTGATTCCTTTTAAGTAAAAGCCAACATTCCATTTGCTATCCTAATTACCTTGAACTTGAATCTTGGTTGAGATTCAGGGACAAGGATTCCCAAATTCCTTCGTACTGTAACTTTCTGCAGATTTCCTCCATATAATATCAATGTTTAAAAATAACAACGATGCGTTAGAGGGAGGTGGGGCAGACCATTCAATTTTAACTCATACCCTAATAGTTTTTTTTTCCCCAAACAGTGCATAACTGAAAAAGATCATTTAAACTTAAAAGTCACAGACTGATCGACTGACTGGTAATGCATAAGGAAGGAAGTGCTCCCCCAAGTGTTATAGCACTAAAACACAGCAAAAGTAAAATATTGTGCATACACAGAAATAGAGTTTTAAAAACAAGCAAAACGATTTATACAACTTTTTATACATGCCTGAAAAATAGCCACAAAAAAACACTTCAGTCAAATGGAAAGTTTGGAACACAACAAACCATTTAATTGGATATACAAATTTAAAGTGATCCAAACACTTTAATGGATTAAATTGCAGAGTTACAAAATATTACAGGCTATTGATCCAACCGTTTGACAAAAGTTTTATACCAATTATAAATTATCCAAGCAAACCTAGGACAGGAGATATTTTGGTTGTGAATACAAAGGATATTCTTCACAACCATTGCAGGGAATGGTAAAAATACTTAGCACAGACTTCAGGAGATACACATAGAACTGCTATAATAGGTAATGCAAAGACAAAAATGTTAATCAAATATATGAATGGAAGATAAATGGTTTCTATAAAAAAAACAGTTTCAGAAAGGAAAACCACACTACACAATTCAAGTGCAGCAAATACATTTCCAATTGGAAAGCAAGATGGTGATAATTAACAGATAGTCTAACTTCGGTTTGCGAACTCTGAAATAAGATGTAACTAGATGTATTACTAATCAGATCATTCTGTACTTCTGAGCACCCTGTAACATAAGGGAAAATATGCTAGTTATTAGAATGTCAGATGATTTAATTTTGGAGCAAGCTGTAAAGTGTCTCAATCTCTCCTCAATCAGGAGGAAAAGTATTGACCACCTCTAGTCAATCAGACCAGTAGAATTAGAGCCCAGTTATAACTGTTGGATTTAGCAATCTTTAAAGAATCTCAGTGTACAGATGCTTACATGGCTACATTGCTTACTTGCTCAAACACCCAACATTGAAGGTCAGGAGACAAAACTATTATGAAGTGCTCAGTCAGACTATTGCAATACTGAGACATTTAAAGTTTTTCCACTGTACACATATTAAAGATATAGAGTCACAAACCAGATTTTAAAAATTTGAATTGAGCAAAGAACTGGAGAATTCAGAATGCAAAGAGATATAGCTACAACAACATCACTATTAAATGTCAAGAAAATAAGAGTGCAACACCTTGTATACAGGGTAAACAGAAACCCATGCAATGCCTTCACACAAGTTCTGGAGTGACTTTAAAACTATAAAAAAGAAATCAAATCTGAAATCACCTACAAGAATTAACAGATATTGTCCGTAGTGTGAGGTAAAAAGGGGTATATGTCAGGGGTTGCGCTTCGGCGTGGATTTGTTGGGCCGAAGGGCCTGTTTCCACACTGTAATGTAATGTAATCTAATCAAAGTAATTTATAGAGTCAGATGTACAGCACAGAAACAGACTCGTTGGTCCAACTCATCTATGCAGACCAGATATCCCAACTTAATCCAGCACCCGGCCCAAATCCCTCCAAACCCTGCTTATTCATATACCTATCCAGATGCCTTTTAAAATGTTATAAGTGTACCAGCTTCCACCACTTCCTCTGACAGCTCATTTCATACATGCACCACTATCTAGGTGAATTAAGTTGCACCTTAGGTTCCTTTTATATCTTTCCCCTCATCCTAAACCTATGCCCTCTACTTCTGGATTGTCTCACCCCAGGAAAAAGACTTTCTATTTCTTAGAAATACGTACATCCTTCTGTAGACGTTTCCTCAAAAACTCTGATCCTCCAGGCTTCTGTCCCAGCTTTGGATACTTTAGCTTCAATTTTGCTTCTTCAGCCTTTTCAGGACTGATTACTGTGTCATCCATTTCCTGGAAATCAAACAGAATAGGAAACCTCAGTGGACAGTTTTCAGTTCTAACAATTTAATCATCTCCAGCTGTAACTTACCAAAATAGTTTCTCCAACACAAACTCAAGGAATTTTATTGTTACTGATTTGACAATATCAAACTTCACAGATAACACCAAATTTGGGACAGGGAAGGTTCACCTAATGTGAGCAAGATTGCAACATACAAGCTGCATATACAAGGTGATATTTCAGTTGGGGTTTAAAGAGATATTCTTCTTGGATAATAGAATCTAATTCTTTTTGGAGCGAAGAGGACACGAAAAGTAATTGGCAATGAGAAAATGAGGTAACAAATGAAAGTCAAAATTGATGAAGTAACAGAGGGATCAATGAGGGCAATGTGGTTTGTGTATATAAAGTTCAAAAAGTATTTAACAAATTAATGTAAGGTGCAGCAGCATTGTAAAGTGGGTATGAGAAACACAAAGTCCACCTTGTTCACTCATGTACTTTGGGGTATGAAATCTCCCATTCTTACACAGTAGCCTGTATGCTACTCCAGACCCACGCACTTGACTTAATTGCCATCAGAAATGGTATAACATCCACTATGTATCTGACTGCATGAACTACAAATGTTCAGTAGGTAGCTCAGTACCACATCCAAAGCTGTTAGCCTATTCCCTTTCTCACAAAGCCCACATTAAACACTTGTTGACAACATTCAAACCTGACAGATTAAAGGGGCTGTAGTTGCATAGTTACAAAACTGGCTAAGGACAGAAACAAAGAGTAATGGGTTTCCCAGAATGGATTTTCCACTTACCCAGTTTACTACAGTATGTGAAGCAATTCATTTTGATGCAAAGGAGAGAGGAAACAAAATGAGTGAAATGGTATAACTTAAGACAATACCAGGGCAGAAGGAAGTTACAATATTTGTTTTAATACAGGGCATTTGAACTGGAGCAGATTAGAAGAATTCATCAGTATCTTTAATAATCATCAGCCTCCATTAAATTTAAAAAGTCACATTCCAATGAAAGTATGAGGTTAGCAAACTGTTTTCTTTAAAAAAAAACTGATACTTCTATACACAAAAGCCCGACCATAAACATACCTCATGTGAGTGAGATCACAGTTAATGTACATATGCAATGAAATCACAAAGCTGGTAATTTAACCAGGTAGTTCCTACAGTATGGTGCTACAGCATCTCAGGCTTAAATGTTACAATTAATACAATATCATCCATTGGTTTATCTTCTGAAAAATCGTATTATCTCCATACAGTGGATCCTGAAGACAAATCTGAGCTAAAATTCCACATTCACGAGCTAGTAATCCATTGCCTGAATTAAGTCAATCATCCTTGGCTACTTGGTAGCTGAGTGCTCCTTTGAGGATGATTTTAAACTATTCACTCCTCCTTGTGGCCTTTCCATCTATCCTCCAAATCCCACTTACAACCTCCTTCTCACAATCCCTTCAGACCCAGATGACAGACGACCATCTCTACGAAAAGATGTCATCCAATTCTCCCTCTCCCCCTGCTACTTTTAGCCCCAGGTGACAAAATGCTGGCACACACTTATCCTGCTAACTACACCTCCAATGACAGGTAATTTCTCCTTCACTAGCAAGTCTAGTAGCAAACACAGGAGAACACCAGCTGGTGAATGCAGCAGCAGCTCAATTTTCTTCCATTTTTTCCCCCATTGGTATAGAAATTTAGGAGTGCAAGCAGACAAGTCTTTGAATATCCATAGCAGGTTCAAATACTTCTTCAACAAGGTCAAGCACAAAAGACAGTTATTGCTCAAAATGTGACATGTTGCCAAAGCTGTCTTACGTTTATTTGGACGAACTGACAAGTTTCAAATAACCAAAACAATCTATTAGAAACTGTTAGAGTGATTGGCAAGTTGACTCTAACTGGCCATGACATGGCAAAGAAAGCAAAGAAGAAAAAGAAACATCGGCTTCCCAAGTTCTGGTTAGTTCACAAAAGCCAAAAAGCTTGAACAGTCATGTTTCCAGAGAACAAGTCCCTACTCGGGAACAAATGTCACTACTCGCAAAACTAATGAAACATGTTAAAAGCTCATCAGATTATCGCTAATTGGATGTTAGTGTGGCTCGCAGTGCAAAAAGAAATATGTTCAAGCTTGCACAATTTTCAATTCCCCAGGGGCTTGGGGAGCCTATATTTCCCCATTGCTTTCTACAAGACAACACCTAGGCTAGAGTACACTTACCAAACAGCACACTGTAGTATAAGTTTTAATGATCATATTCAATTTGGCATTCCTGCTTTTCTCCTGATAACTGCAAAATGAAAAGTTTTGACATCTTTTCTGCAAGATTCAAGGAAGTTATGCAAAACATTTTATGAAATATATCAGCTGAATACAGTATATATTCAGAACTTCATACTTTAAGGAGAGCAAAATTAAGAGGGGCTGCTGAGGGGATTTACTGGAATGGAACAATGAATGAGATTCCAGTTACTTTGAGAACAGAGAAAGATAGATTTAAGGAAGAGTTAAACATTATGAAAGATTTACTGAGTAAATCTGAATCTTTTTCTAGTTGCAGGTGGGTCAATAATTGAAGGACAATGATCTAAGCTAATTGTCAAAAGAACCAGATACAAAATTAGGATATATTGTAATTGTTCTCTTTCAAAAGAAATCCCCAAGACGGCCAATGCAGCAGATTAGTATTTATTATCAGTCCTTCCTTGAAGGCAACAATGGTGAGCTTGCTTTACTGATGAAGCCCCATGATTTTGACATAACAAAATGTAAAAAAAAAATCAGGATAGTGAAAACAACTGCTTCCTTGACAATCTAAAAAACAGAGGTCAGATTGCTGCTGAAGACAACTATTTGCACTATAGATGTTTTCTAACCAACCTATTCAGAGACATTAACTACACACCTCTGGAGTAGTTCGATTCCAGCCTTGGGAGCCTGTCTGTGTGGTGTTTGCACATTCTCCCTGTGTTTGTGAGAGTTTCCTCCCACAGTCCAAAGATGTCCAGGTCAGATGAATTGGCCATGCTAAATTACCCATAGTGCTAGGTGCATTAGTCAGAGGGAAATGGATCTGGGTGGGTTACTCTTCAGAGGGTCGGTGTGGACTGGTTGGGCTGAAGGGCCTGTTTCCACACTGTAGGGAATCTAATCTAAAAAATCTAATCTACTGTACCACAAGCATTTTTATATCATATCGTGAACGGCAGCCACAGTTCACTGAAGATGGAACAGATGTGTTCTATATTATATCAAATTGAAACTTTACCCATTCAAGTAAAAAACTCTTCACACATTGACTTCTGCCTTGTAGATGGTATAAAAGCTGCATGCACATTTGTCTGTGCATGCCCACGTGTACGAGACACAGAGGGAAACTTGGCAATGGTAATGCCAATTGAATGGCAAAAGGGATCATTATGCTCCCTAGTTGGAGATTGGCCTACTGCAGTTCTTATATCCATCAGTTCCACCACTCAGAGATCTTCGCTGATCTGGGGCGCTTACATTGGCCCACATCCCATATAACTTAAAACTATCCCAGATTTAAAATAAATCTATTTCACATTAATTGCTATTTGTCAAAGTGTTCCAAATCTCTACCATTGTGTAAAGTGCTTAACATCTCTCACGAACTGCCTAGCTCTAATTCTCAGACTATGTTCTGCCAGTTATAGGATTCCCAACCAGTGGAAATAGTTCATAGTTATCAACCTTGTCTTTTCTTACTAATATCTCAAACACTTTGATCTGATCATCCCCTAATCTTCTAAAAACAGGTCGGATTTGTACAAATTTCTCGTCATAACATAAGCCCTGAAGTCCAGGTATCATGCTTTTAAATCTATGTTGCATACTCTCCAAGGCCAATATATTCTTTCTAAGGCGTGGCACCTGGATCTGCTCAGAACTCCAAGTGGAGTCGAACCAGGGTTTTGTACAGATGCAACATAAAATTCTGCATTCTTATATTCCAGTCATCCAGATGTAAAGGCCATTAGCTTCCTTGATTTTTTTTTCCAGTACCTGCCTGAAGCATTTTAAAAATCTATGCACCGGAGTCCCCAAGTTTCTTTGGGCATCCCCTGTATTTAACACCAGACCATCTGGATGGTCATTGCCTGGGACATGCACATCACAACATTAATTGCTACTTATCAGCCCAAGCCAAGATGCCATGCACAACTTCATTTTTGGAGAAATTATACATTGAAAAGAACATAGCAATCACCAGCGAACAGCTCCCCATGTAACCTTATGACAGGGAATGATAACAACGAAACAGCTGAAGATAAGTATACTTGGGATACGATCCCTCAAATTCTTGCAGCAAAACCCTGCAGATGCAGTTAGCTTACAAATGCAACTATCTTCCTTTCCTCAACTCCAAAACCTAGTCCAGCTCCCCCTTCTGTAACTGCACCTCAACTTCCTGACCCACTGACTGCAATCAATCAATAAGCAGCAGTGCCAAAACCTCTGCCACCAAATCCTCAATATTCTGTGCCATGCAAGGCTGCATACACATTCCTGCTAAAGGGCTTATGCCCGAAAAATCAATGCTCCTGCTCCTTGATGGTGCCCGATCAGTTGTGCTTTTCCAGCACCACACTGATTCTAACTCTCCAGCCCTCATTCTCTCCTCCTCCTTGCATACTCAGCCCCCTACAATATTCCTCACACACAACTGTGGGGCCAAATGCCACCCCAATTCCATTTACAAGTTTGTTGATGACACCACCATTGTAGGCCAGATCTCATACAATGACAAGACAGAATGCAGGAAACAGATGGAGTACTTAACAGCATAATGGCAAGACAACAATCAGTAAATTGAAGGAACTGGTCACTTACTTTAGGAAGCGGAGTGGAGGACACACCCCTGCCCACATCAATGGGCTGAGGTGGAGATGATAGACATTGTCGTCATGCTCCTGGGAGTGATGATCACCAACAATGTGTGTTGGTCCATGCACATCAACAAGACAGTCAAGAAAACATCTCTACTTCCTCAGTGCTAAGGAAATGCAGTATATCCACAAGGACTCTTACCAATTCTTATAAATACATTGCAGAAAGCACCCTATCTGGATGCATCACAGCGCATCCCAAGACCGCAAGAAACTAGAGAGTTGTGAACATAGCACAGTTCATCATGCAAACCAGCCTTCCATCCAGTGAATGTCTACACTTCCTGCTGCCTCAGGAAGGCATCCAACAGTTTTCCTGAAGGGCTTATGCCCGAAACGTCGATTCTCCTGTTCCCTGGATGCTGCCTGACCTGCTGTGCTTTTCCAGCAACACATTTTCAGCTCTGATCTCCAGCATCTGCAGACCTCACTTTCTCATCCAACATAACCAAAGGACCGTACCACCCCGGTTATACTGTCTTCCATGTGCAAAAGCAGCTTCTTCCCCGCTGTGATCAGACTTCTGAACGGACCCGAAATGTTCATTCTGATCTCTCTCCGCACCTTCTCTGCTGCTGTAACACTGTATTCTAAACTTTTGTTCTATTACCGCAATGCACTGTATATGCTACCATCTGCCTGTATATTAAGCAAAACAAGATTTCTCACTATCTTGGTACACGTGACAACAATAAATCAATCAGTTTATGGCCATGCTTGGACGAAAGCTGTAATAAAATAGAGACTGTGACAGAAGCAAAACGAAGCACTGGTGTGCAGATTATTAGTGAATAGCTACTTGATAGACCTGGCCACAATGCCTTATGGTCATTTGTAAGCGATTGGGTGGGAGCACACCAATGCAGCAACAGCTGGCTGGCTTTCTGCAGTTTTTTGAAAGTAATTAACAAACATATTAAAACCTTTAATTACCAACAAAGGAAGTGGTAGAACAGCAAACTCCAATAAAATTCACATGTTTCTGCAATAAAGGCACCTGAAAAAGGAACACAGGTGCTTGGGCACATTGTACATGGGAACAGTGCATCAGCAAAATCAGGACCTAAAGTTAACTCAGCAGATACAGTAATCATAAATGCAACTAGACACATAAAATCCTGCAGGTTGATCTTTACAATTGGGCAGAATTCACTGTGCCGCAGGAGACCAAGGCAGTAGCAGCACTCCAGTCTCTAAAATGGCTAGTGCCCCTCGGTCAGCGGCAGCATGGGGTCCAGGGTGCAAAGACAACAGGACCATTCAGGTTCAAACATGAAAACTGCCAGCCACCACTACTCTCTCCAGCAGTGAACCATATGCCCCTCTCAGCAACTAATTCTCTTCCAAACCCGCCCCACACACAACCCTCCCTCAGCCCCCCAAACCCGCCCCACACACAACCCTCCCTCAGCCCCTCACCCCCCCCCACACACAACCCTCCCTCAGCCCCTCACCCCCCCCCCACACACAACCCTCCCTCAGCCCCTCACCCCCCCCCACACACAACCCTCCCTCAGCCCCTCACCCCCCCCACGCACAACCCTCCCTCAGCCCCTCACCCCCCCCACGCACAACCCTCCCTCAGCCCCTCACCCCCCCCACGCACAACCCTCCCTCAGCCCCTCACCCCCCCCACGCACAACCCTCCCTCAGCCCCTCACCCCCCCCACGCACAACCCTCCCTCAGCCCCTCACCCCCCCCACGCACAACCCTCCCTCAGCCCCTCACCCCCCCACACACAAAACCCTCCCTCAGCCCCTCACCCCACACACAAAACCCTCCCTCAGCCCCTAACCCCCCCACACAAAACCCTCCCTCAGCCCCTCACCCCCCACACACAAAACCCTCCCTCAGCCCCTAACCCCCCCACACAAAACCCTCCCTCACCCCCTAACCCCCCACACAAAACCCTCCCTCACCCCCTAACCCCCCCACACAAAACCCTCCCTCAGCCCCTAACCCCCCCACACAAAACCCTCCCTCAGCCCCTAACCCCCCACACAAAACCCTCCCTCACCCCCTAACCCCCCCACACAAAACCCTCCCTCAGCCCCTAACCCCCCCCACACAAAACCCTCCCTCAGCCCCTCACCCCCCCACACAAAACCCTCCCTCAGCCCCTCACCCCCCCCACACAAAACCCTCCCTCAGCCCCTCACCCCCCCCACACAAAACCCTCCCTCAGCCCCTCACCCCCCCACACACAAAACCCTCCCTCAGCCCCTCACCCCCCCCACACAAAACCCTCCCTCAGCCCCTCACCCCCCCCACACAAAACCCTCCCTCAGCCCCTCACCCCCCCACACACAAAACCCTCCCTCAGCCCCTCACCCCCCCACACACAAAACCCTCCCTCAGCCCCTCACCCCCCCCACACAAAACCCTCCCTCAGCCCCTCACCCCCCCCACACAAAACCCTCCCTCACCGCACACAATCTTCCCTCTTCCCCCTTGTCCCCTCCCCCCGCGCAAAAACCTTGCCCCCTCTCTCTCCCCCCACAACATCTTCCCTACTCACCACCCCCCCCTTCTCCTCGTCCTGAAGTGCTCCATTTCCCCTCGGCAGCCCATCTAAGACCCCCACCCCCAGGCCTGAGCACAGCCCCCCCAAGGAGACGGTGGGCGGTTAGCGCAACGCTGCCTCTGAATGTAGCTTTATGCGCCCGGGAATGCAAGTGCCGCCAGCCCCTTCCCTCCAGTAACAGCCGCCCTCGGTCTCGCCCCCCCGAGCGCGGAGACCCTTCCTGGGCCTGGGCCTGGGCCTGGGCCGGGCTCCCGTCCCTTACCTGCCGTTCTTCAGCCGAAGCTTCCTCAGACCGCTTCACCACCTCGTTCCTTGATAACATTGCCGCCGGCCCCAGAGAAAGCGCTGGATAACAGAGTCTGAGCTGAAGCGTATCCCTCCGCACTGCTGTCCGCGCAAGCGTACTCCGTCACCCCGCCTACATTTATAACGTCACCATTCTAGAAACTACCTCAGCATTTCTTTAGAAACAGACTTTCTTTTCCTGAGTCCACTTGGACATATGTTTAATTTAAATTACTATTCAGCTGAAGACAATCAGGATTATTTTTTCGTCTTAACCTTTCATTCAGACAACCACCGTCTGGTGACGTAATCCGCAGTGGATTCTGGGAGTTGTAGTTTCTTATCATTCCACTCAGTACTAGGCAATGGGACACAGTGGTTTGACTCATCTTGTATACAGGTAAATGTGGAAGATCAATATCACCAGTAGAATTAGAATTAGATTTTAGTGTCACGTGATTACAACTGCATGAGTACAGTGAAAAGTGTATAATGTCGTCATTCCTAGTGCCAAGTTGGTTTCCAAGTATGACTGTGTTTTCCTACATTTTCCTCATATCAGTTATTTGGTGGAATGCAGGAAAGATTAGAGAACAAAACTAGAAAGCAAAAGGAGATGGGAATGGGATCAGTAAAAATGCATCTCAAATCTTACAATCCCTACAGTGCAGATAGAGGCCATTTGGCCCATTGAGTCTGCACTGTCCCTCTGTAGAGCACTGACCCTATCCCTGTAGCCCTGCATTTACTGTACTTAATCCAACCAGCCTGCACATCCCAGGAAACTACAGAGAAACTTAGCTTTCCCAATCCACCTAACCTGCACATCTTTAGCCTGTGGAAGGAAAATGGAGCACATGGACGAAACCATGCAGACATGGGGAGAACATGCAAACCCAACATAAACAATCACCTGAGTTTGAAATTGAAGATGGGTCCCTAGCACCATGAGGCAGCAGTGCTAGCCACTGTGTTTTAAATCTAAGGGAACTGTAAATGCAAATAGTGGAATCATCACCAAAAAATCCATTTTTGAATGGTGACAATGTGTTGTTAATATCTTGGAATAAAGTAAATGACATAACTCTGCATGCAAATGTTTGTACACATCTATATGTTCCCTGGTGGTCTAGCGGTTAGGATTCAGTACTCTTATTCTTCCTGGTCAGGGAATCAGGATTGATAGAGTCAGCACAGTGACTCAGTGATTACCCCCTGCTACCTCACAGGACCAGCATTCGATTCCAGCCTTGGGTAACTGTCTGTATGGAGTTTGCACATTTTCCCCATATCTGCATGGGTTTTCACCAGGTGCATTGGTTTCCTCACACAGTCTAAAGATGTTCAGGTTAGGTGGATTAGTCATGGTAAATGTACGGTTACTGGCATATGGTGGGGTCTATTTGGAGGGTCAGTGCAGACTCAATGGGCAGCATGGCATCTTTTTTGCACTGTCGGGATTTTATGGTGCCTGGATGAGCAGAAATGAGATACTGGGAAGGCTATGACACCGTCATTATCCCTCTTTCTAGCAACTGTTCGATCCTGACCACAATATTCACAACCTTGGTGCTATTTTGACCAGAGCTAAACATTGAAACAACCTCTGGACCACCATTATACTGCCTGATGTTACCTTTCAGATCATCTGCTGAAACCCTTATTTATTCATTTGCCTTGACTATTCCAGCACAATCCTGGCCAGCGATGTTTCTTGTAAGCTGAGAAGCTGCTGGGAAGCTTCATGACCATTGATCGATGTGCTGATGAATAACTTCTGCTTCCAGATACTGCTGCCTAATTCATACCCTGGAGATCTGCGCAGCAGCAAAACAAATAATGGGGAACATTGTTCGCCACCCTCCTGTTACTTGCCAGTAAGAAAGTTCACCTTTAAGGACTCCTATTTGTATACAATGCTACAACACCATCTGCCAGATGATCTGCTGTAGGATTGCAAACATCTCCTCATAATATATAATGGGTTGTACTGCTTTAAATAAATAAATTGCAGAGTTAAACATGACAAGTGGCCAATTAATTGAACATTTTCATTAACATGACATGGTGGATATCAGTGAAAACATTTAGCTGAGGAGGCCTATCATGCTTGAATAGACAGCAAATAAGTTATTTTACAAGTGAAACAAATGGTCAACACTCTTAAGTCTTGCCAAAGTTTGTAAGAAAACTCTCAATGTCTTTGTATGCTGCAGCATCAGTGTTGATAACATAGCTTGTAGGTAAGTGGACAAAGCCCTATCAAGAGGCGGTTTAGCTCACTTGAGAAAGGCAAGTGTAGCCACAATAACAGAAAGCAAGAAACGGCTAAAGGCATATTTTCAGAATGTCTGCAAAATTATTTAGATTAAATTGGGACACAGCAGACTTCCTAACAGAATTTTGAAATGTATGAACAGCATATAGCACTATAGTTTCTAGATTCAGGTGTGTCAGAAAATCAAGCCATTAAGATTTACTTAGCAGTTGGGTACGACGATCTACACAGACATACACATCAGAATTAATGGCTAAAGAGCTAAAAGATCCCTAAAAGATATGGACCACATTAGAAGACCAATCCAGAGTCAAACTAAACTTTCATATTCATGTCGTTTAGACAGAAGCCCACAGAATCTATTTGTCAATCTTATGTTTTTTGGCTAAATGCAAGTCTCATTCAATTTGATGGAGTGATTCTCACTGTAAGGCTATATCTTACCTACCACATTGCATTAATTAGTGTTCCCATCCCAACAGCATGTATCCTGTTGACCTCTGCCCCATCTTACCATATGACATTCCAAGAGCATCTCACCACTCACTGGAGGTTCCAGAATTGATCCACATCCTTGGCACCAGTGCCACATTTAAAAGCCTTTAGTGCACCCAGACAAGCATTGCCACTCTGGAACTACCCTCATGATTCCTGACATTTGACCCACATATGACATAAGGGGTACCCTGCTTTGTGTACATAGTCCTGGATGTCATGATAAACAATAGTACACAGGTGGGATGTGCTCTTCCCCCAGGGCCAGCAGTGGAAACCATGACACCAGATTATGCCAATCTACTCCAATGTTGCCACCCTGGATACAGCAGTCACAGTTGTCTGGACCAGCACTGTGAGAGGAAGGTCAATGTCCTTCTCCACTCTGTCAGTGTAAGTGGTATAACACCTACTCTATCATTGTTACTGCAACCACCTCCTACCAATGCTTATGCTCCATCACTCTCACTACTGCCTGCACTATCTTCCCTGACTCGCTGACACACACTCTGACCCCTGACAACACTAATCCTGCATGCCCTCTGCTCAAGACAGCTCTCCACCTGCATCAATAGTAACAGCTGTGACATCCACCTTCATCTTCCCTAATATCAGGATCTCTGCCATTCCAGGAGAAAAACAGACCATAATAGGGCAGACAGAATCAAGACAGGTGTTGTAATGGTGGGGGAATGGAGAATGGAGTGGAGGCAAAGCACAAAACAAGCTAAGACAAGATAATGCAAGGCAGGGATGCTGTGAGCATCCAGGTAGGCTCAAAGTGAGTGGGCGCTATGAGAGCAAGCAAAGATCTTGGTGATGAAGCCTGGTCCATTCCATGAGCTGAGTGCCTATCCCTGAATGTATAGTGTCCTTGCTGTCGCATTACAGTGAGAGTTGCTGGGTTAGCCTGAGTGGTAACACTTAGGTGCAGAAGCGTCCTGTAAGTGAATCAGAGATGTGCCACTGGGGTTCTTAGTGGATGGCACACATTGGATGTCAGCATCCATTGGCTTGGGGTGTGTGTGGCTGGTGCCCATGGAGCATGTCCAAGATTTTGTGCTGAGAGTCTAAAATAGCAATCCTTTGGAGCAAGTGGTGATTTGAACCCGCCAAGGACCTGCTCTGGTTTCCAATGTCAAATTATCCAGAAGCTAGTTTGTATAGTTTGGTAAGACTCGAAAAGTGTGGACTTGGAAAAGCACAGCAGGTCAGGCTGCATCCAAGAAGCAGGAGAGTCGATGTATTGGGCATAAGCTCTTCATCAGGAATGTCTAAGATCACAACCTGTTGCAAGTTAGACTGTTAAACATGATGTTTAAGAAGCAATAATGAATCTCAATTGGGAACTCACCGCTGTCGAGCAAGAATCTCACTACGCTGCTTGTGAAAATAATCCTAAACCTGAGAATATCATCTCTGAATTGAAAAAATCTTTAGGGGATACTTGTATTACGCTCATGAAGATGAATGAACAACTGAACAAAGATGAAAGGAAGTCAGGTAAATTAAAAGTTTAGGATCATCAATTCAATGTGGTTGACTCTTAACAGCACTCTGTGCAATTAGGGATGGACAATAAATGCTGGTCCACACACCCCCACCGACCCAACCTCCACTCCCGGCACCTTCCCCTGCAACCACAAGAAATGCAAAACTTGCGCCCACACCTCCCCCCTTACTTCCCTCCAAGGCCCCAAGGGATCCTTCCATATCCGCCACAAATTCACCTGCACCTCCACACACATCATTTACTGCATCCTCTGCACCCGATGTGTCCTCCTCTATATTGGGGAGACAGGCCGCCTACTTGCGGAACGTTTCAGAGAACACCTCTGGGACACCCGGACCAACCAACCCAACCACCCCGTGGCTCAACACTTTAACTCCCCCTCCCACTCCACCAAGAACATGCAGGTCCTTGGACTCCTCCATCACCAGACCATAGCAACACGACGGCTGGAGGAAGAGCGCCTTATCTTCTGCCTAGGAACCTTCCAACCACAAGGGATGAACTCAGATTTCTCCAGTTTCCTCATTTCCCCTCCCCCCACCTTGTCTCAGTCCCAACCCTCGAACTCAGCACCGCCTTCCTAACCTGCAATCTTCTTCCTGATCTCGCCGCCCCCACCCCCACTCCGGCCTATCACCCTCACCTTAACTTCGTTCCACCTATCGCATTTCCAACGCCCCTCCCCCAAGTCCCTCCTTCCTACCTTTTATCTTAGCCTGCTTGGCACACTTTCCTCATTCCTGAAGAAGGGCTCATGCCTGAAACGTCAATTCTCCTGCTCCTTGGATGCTGCCTGACCTGCTGCACTTTTCCAGCAACACATTTTCAGCAATAAATGCTGGTCTGGCCAGTGACGTCCATAGTCCTGCAAATGGATATTCTTTTAAAAATCAAATAATTGTTGGTTTACAGGAAGTTCCGAAGCTGTAGTAATCATAGGCAAGCAGAAAGTCCTACAGATTACAAAGACAATTCAAGGTGTCCCAGGCTGCCAAGAACACAGAGCTAATTTCCCTTCACCTTGAACTCTATGTTATTCCCAACATGTTCAGATGTACAATGCTGCTTTTCTTGTGAGGGCAAAATTTCAGGAATCCAAATGCATTTACAATCTTCTGCTGGATTTGCAGGACATGGATTGTGCTGCCTACATCAGAATACAGTCCCTATGTCATTCCATGGCCTTCCTTGTTGGAGTCTTTCATGTCCCACCATATGGAGAACTATACTAAATTGCAAATCTTACAGCCCACCTTACCAAAGACCTGTTCTATTTCTGATATTGCCCACAAAGGTCGATTCAAACCATGATCAATGAATCTAGATGCAGCCAGATTATCTTTACTGTTGTTGTGATGCAACAAAGGCACAGAGAAATGGAGGAGGAATGGATGCTGCAGCATGTCTAAGACCCACAGTGAGCTGCAGTAGCTGCCGAACACAGTCTCCACCTGAAGAGATTGATCCCTTTGAAATGTACTGGAGGTACAGGAGCCCAGAGTCTATTGTTCTTGATTCTGCTTCCTCTAGATGATGCAGGTGCAGTATCGCCACAGACTGAAGATGGTCCAGGCAACAGTCACAGAACTGTGTCATCCGCTGGAGATTTGAAGAGGCTGGTGGCCATTAAAATACCAGCTGTGCTAAGCTTTTGTGTAACTGGCTGCTTCCAAGGAAACACAGGGGACATGTGTGAGATCTTTCAATCCTCACCCTACAAGTCCATCAAGATTATGACTGATATAACTTGCGCTAGATCACACTGTTTCATCTCATTATCCTGTGACAAGGTCAGTGCTGGATCCTGGGCAGAAGGCTCTGCCAATGTAGCTGGCTTCCACTGGTGTAGAACACTGTAGACACGTCGCTTTGAGAGTGCCAGATCATAATGTGGCTAAATTCATCAACAGAAAGAGGTTCTATTCCATCAAAGTACAAATCATCTGTGGTCATCAGTATCACATCTCAGAATGCTGCACCAGGCATCCTGATAGCTACCATGATGCATACGTCCTTGAGAACTCTCATATTCTTTTGTTTCAGCAGCTAGGTGCCTGACAAGGATAATTACTAGAAGATGAGGGCTACCACCTGCAACGAGGGTATTTCCATGAAGTAACCTCTGACTGAGGCTGAACATTGATATAATGCAGTCCTTTCTTTATATACGGTTCATTGCAGAGTAGACATCAGGTTTCCTGGAGATGAGGTTCTAATGTTTTCATTGGTTTGGGGAACTCTTGCATTTCAATCAGACAGAGTATGGGGCATAACCCTTACATGCTGTGCACTGCAAACTGGAGCAGGCAAAGAGGGAATTTAATGTATTGTGAAAAAACTGGGAGAACAGTAGCAATCTTCTGAGGAGAACACTGAGAAGGAGGAACATCACCTCCGGCCTGATACAATCATACATCGTCAGGCAGAACAATCCAAACAGGGCTTAATTGTCACAAAAATGGAAATTGCTGGCAAAACCCAACAGGTCTGGCAGCATCTGTGGGGGGAAAGCAGAATTAACATTTTGAGTCCAGTGTCCCATCATCAGGATTTAACTGACACCTGCTTCCAATTGATGTGAGTTATGTGAAATAATTGTACACTGTTTGTAATTTTGCTGTTGCTCAAAAGGTAAACAGCCCCTGTATTCTGAGAAGCAAATGCAGCCTCATTTAAAAATATTTCTTCACTTCTCCTGTTGTTTAATACAAGTTAACATTCTCAGCTGTTGGAAGGCTTTTCAACACATGACACTCTCACTTTGAACAATCACACTGTGCTGTGCTGGGCATTAGGGGAAAGTATAGAACTTGCTTAGACAGGGTCCTGACATGGTTGGGGGCTGTCAAAGGGTAGCCTGTGTAGCTTGATTCCTGTAGCTGCTTTTATAATGACAATCAATCAGACAGATGATGATGTGGATCAGCAATCCATTTATGAATGTGCTCTTGCATTTGCCATGAAGATCCATTTTTGCCACCTACATGCCTTCCCTTTTGATGTGTTGTGAAGAGCTATTAGTGGCGTGCAGCAAATAACTTGGTGCACAGCTAGGGTCTAAACATGGTTCCAATGGTGTAAATCCTCCAAGGTCCAACCAATGGCAAGTTGTTCCACCACTTGCAGTGCAACACAGTGTAGGAGTAGTGCATACATAATGAAGTGAGCAGCAGAGAATTGAATGAGATCACTCACTCGAGCCCACGAAGAGAAATTCTCTCCATGTAAATTCCCCGAAATAAATACAGACAATTTTGGTAAATTTCAGTCCGAAGGCTTACATGTCATTGTAAATAAGAGAAAGAAGAGAATGTTATACGTGTAACTTGCCTTGAAAAGAGTTAACTTTTAAAGACTCCATGTGCTGCATATGTACAATGTGGTGATTCTGCCTCCCAGTTAATCTGTTCTGTGATTACACATAGAAATCAGTTGGCTTGCTTTAATGTCTCTTCATAACTTAATGTTTTACTGCTTCAAATAATCCATAGAGTTAATCAATCCCTGATAAGCAGTTGATTATTCAACCTTTGACATAATATGAGGCCACACGTTATAGTTTCTGTAAACTTCAGGTTGTCCAAAATACTGCTGCATGCATGCTAGTTCTGACCAAGCTTAGTTCTCTCTTAGCTTCTATATTATTAACTTAATTTGGTTCCCAGTTAAGCAATACCTTGTATTTTTTTAATCCTCAAACGTTTTTTTAAATCTCTCCATAGCTGGAAGTCAGAAAAACCACCAGGTCTTATGGGGTGGTGTAAGCTGGTGATGGAGCATCTCCCCCAAGATTACCCCACAAATATGGTGCACCACAAAACAGAGCAGTTTTATAGGTCCTTTTAAAATTATATTGAAACTGACTTGTCTGCAGTATTAGTCAGGGCCGTGGTATAGCCATGGGAATCTTTATGGGCGCCCATGGGGCCCCGGGAGGAGGAGACTGGAAGGAAAAGAGTATGGGTACTGTAGGGGGTACTCCCAGGGATGTGAGCCTCAGTGGAGGTGTGATGAGTAAGATAGAACAAAGTGGTGAGATATTATTTAGTTTAAGTTACTTGAATGTAGTTTAAGTTAGTATTTATATGTTTGTAGTTTAGTTTTAGTAGATAGGTTTGTTTTGGTAGAATAGTGGGTTGTTTATTAACAATGGTACTATGCTATGGCTTTGTTCTTTGTACTGTTTTTTTTCTGTTTTGATGGGTTTTTTTTCTTTATATATCAATGTTTTGTAAAAGATTTTAAAAATCTTTTCAATTAAAATATTTATTTAAACAACTTCTCCACGGCTTGACTCTCACTATCTCTGTAATCTCTTTCAGCCCCAGAACTCTTTGAGACACCTGCAGTCTTCCAATTCTTATCTCCTGAACATTAACAATTCTAATTACTGTGCCATTATTGTCTGGGCTTTCAGCTGGATAGGTTCTTATCTCAAGAATTCTGTCCCGAAACCTCTTCACTTCTCTACCCGCGTTGAATCACTTCTTCAACTTTGACTAAGCTTTTGGTCATTGGTCCTATCACTTTATGTGACTTGGTAAATTTTGTTTTGTAATGATTTTGTGTTACTGTGTGAAAGTTGCAATAAATAATTGAATTGAATTTATTGTCACATGTACCAAGGTACAGTGAAAAGCTTTGTCTTGCAAGCAACACAGGCAGATCACAGAGTTAAATAGCATAGATATGTAAATAATAGGTAAACAGCGGCAAAAACAAAAACACAGGTACAGGCGAATGTTAAGAGTTTGTGAGTCCATTCAGTATTCTAACAACAGTTGGGTAGAAACTGTTTCAAAACCGGCTGGTGCATGTGTTCAGGCTTCTGTACCTTCTCCCTGATCGTAGAGGTTGTAGAAAAACATTGCCAGGGTGGGATGGATCTTTGAGAATGCTGGCGGCCTTTCCTTGACAGTGGGCCTGGTAGCTGGATCCTACAGATGCGAGGTTGGCCTTTGTGATTGTCCAGGCCGAGTTCACCACTGTCTGTAACCATCTCCGATCTTGAATGGTACAGTTGCCATACCAGGTTGTGATACATCCAGACAGAATGCTCTCAATGGTGCACCTATAAAAGTTGGCAAGGGTATTCGCCGTCATGCTAAATTTCCTCAGCTGCCTGAAGAAGAAGAGATGTTTTTGGGCCTTTGTAACAGTGCGTCCACATGGTTTTTAACTGTGCCTGTTTTTTAAAAACTGTGCCTGACTTGAATAGCTTGAAGTTTAGGAATACAAGCCCTTGAAGCATTGTCATTGGTGTAATTTAAGAACTGTGGCAGTAAATTTGCGCATAGCAAACCTCAACAAATAGCAATGTGATAATAACCACATCACAAAAAACAGATGATGTCAATAGAGGTGCAAATGTTATCCAGAACAGCAGGGATAACTCCACTATTCTTCTTCAAAACAGAAAAATAGTATCTTTCAGATGTATCTGTACTTAAAATGGCAGATTTTAAGAAGCATCTCCTTTCTGTGTAATTGACCAAGCCCAATATCACCTTCTGGTCTTGGTGTTTAATTTCATTTTATTATAATCCTGTGAAGCACCTTGGGATGGTTTATTAGGTTAAAGATACTATTTACATACAAATTGTTGTTGAAATATGATCCAGGCTGTGTAATCTCTCATGAGCATTCTGACATCCCAGTTCAGATCTAAACGTTAGAACGGAAAATGTCATCAACTGTACTAAATTTTCTCTGTCTCACTAATTTTCTTCTCAACCCATCTTATTCTAAACCAGATTGCACGAATGTTCAGGATTTACAATATTGGCTACATGTTTTGAAAGCAGAATACTCATCGTGAACCCTTTGTTTAGCTGTGGGTTCCAGAACTGAGCAGACGATTGGAGCTGAGGGGTTGTTTACAGGTTGATTGGTGTGGACTAGTGGCCAGTTGTCAATGGCAATGGTCCTCTGGCTGCCAACAACCATCAGTTATCAGGTAGCTGAACAACCTGTGCAGTGAACACGGCAGTCAGACCAGAAGAGAAACCAGCTGGTCTGCAGCAGGAAACTCTCCAAGTTCTCTACATTATGCCACGTCAAACTGGAAGAAAACCAGCTTATCTTTCCTTCCACAGATGCTACAATTTGTGACTTGGAAGTGGATAAGTCATAGACCTTTTGTAAGCGAATCTGTGACACTTGCCAACCAGTCGAAGTCCTCAGAAAAAGTTGAGGAGAAACCATTAGACTGGCAGAATCAACTGAACAGATTTTGTGACAAACCCTGCAAATTTTTTTTAAGAAGTTTTCTCTTTTCGGCTCCACCCATCTCCCCTCCCATTTATTCTTGTCTGACTGGGCATCAGTAAGGGATTTTGAATTTTCATTTAAGTTTCTTTACCTGTAGCTAGAATATAATTCCCTATCATAAATAGTATTTCTTATTAATTACAGAAACCTGGACTGTGTTTTCTATCAACATAGGTCTGAAAATAAGTAATTTGGGGATTTTTGTTTGTTTCTTTTGAAAACTTTAACTGTTGCGATGACTGTGGAAGGCTTGGTGTCCAGCATTCTATCACAACATCTATCACAGTGAAGTGTGACACATTAAATTTCCCACTTTATATTGTATTGTCAGCAAACTTTGATACAAGTTTGCAGATGACCACAAAATTGGAGGTGTAGTGGACAGTGAAGAGGGTTAGCTCAGATTACAACAGGATCTGGACCAGATGGGCCAATGGGCTGAGAAGTGGCAGATGGAGTTTAATTCAGATAAATGTGAAGTGCTGCATTTTGGGAAAGCAAATCTTAGCAGGACTTATACACTTAATGGTAAGGTCCTAGGGAGTGTTGCTGAACAAAGAGACCTTGGAGTGCAGGTTCATAGCTCCTTGAAAGTGGAGTCGCAGGTAGATAGGATAGTGAAGAAGGCGTTTGGTATGCTTCCCTTTATTGGTCAGTGTATTGAGTACAGGAGTTGGGAGGTCATGTTGCGGCTGTACAGGACATTGGTTAGGCCACTGTTGGAATATTGCGTGCAATTCTGGTTTCATTCCTATCGGAAAGATGTTGTGAAACTTGAAAGGGTTCAGAAAAGATTTACAAGGATGTTGCCATGGTTGGAGGATCTGAGCTACAGGGAGAGGATAAACAGGCTGGGGCTGTTTTCCCTGGAGCGTCGGAGGCTGAGGGGTGACCTTATAGAGGTTTACAAAATTATGAGGGGCATGGATAGGATAAATAGACAAAGTCTTTTCTCTGGAGTCGGGGAGTCCAGAACTAGAGGGCATAGGCTTAGGGTGAGAAGGGAAAGATATAAAAGAGACCTAAGGGGCAATGTTTTCATGCAGAGGGTGGTACGTGTATGGAATGAGCTGCCAGAGGATGTGGTGGAGGCTGGTACAATTGAAACATTTAAGAGGCATTTGGATGGGTATATGAATAGGAAGGGTTTCGAGGGATATGGGCCGGGTGCTGGCAGGTGGGACTAGATTAGGTTGGGATATCTGGTCGGCATAGACAGGTTGGACCGAAGGGTATGTTTCCATGCTGTACATCTCTATGACTCTATGACCCAATAATATATAACAAAGCCATCAGTTCTAATTTGAGTGATAATCTCCTGTGGCACCTTAATCTTTTATGAAAGTCTAAGTACACTAACTATATCCATGGTCTCCCCACTATCCACCTTCTAGTTACGTTCTCAAAAAATCTCACAGACCTGCCTTTCCCTTTCATAAATCTTCTTTGATGCTATGTAATCATGCCATGGGTTTCTGATTGCCCTGTTACCATTTGTGACGTAAAGAGAGGACAAAGGCTCCACAAAATGTAGGAGATGCAACTGTGTCACTGCTACCTTGTTTTGTATTCAGCTAGCGCCTCACTGGAGCAGGTGGCTGGTAGATTTTCAGCAAGTATTAAAATAGTTTGGATTGCTTTTGTCTAGATGTTTGTATCGGGCAGTGACTAGTAATTGCATATGAATTACTGAATTAAAAATATAGTAATGAGACAACACATCTGCTACTTGCTGAAATATGTGCATATAAATAGCTGAGCATTCCACCCTACATGAAGGGAGATACCCTTCAATAACGTTGCGTACTTCCCATACCACTCACAAAACTCCACCAGCTCAGTCTTCTACAAACTACAGCTGCGAAGGCTTGACAAAGACCTCAGCAAATCAACAAAAGTCTTGGTGTACAAGCAGTCGTAGTCATAATCCTGTAAATCAGAGTCATTAACTATATTAGTGGGAGGAAGTGAGGACTGCAGATGCTGGAAAGTCACAGGCAAAAAGTTGGTGCCAGAAAAGCACAGCATCTGAGCAGCAGGACAGTTGACGTTTCGGGCGTTCCTGATAAAGGGCTTATGCCCAAAATGTCAATTCTCCTGCTTCTTGGATGTTGTCTGACCTGCTGTGCTTTTCCAGCACTTTGAGACTATGAACTGTATTGATGACACACAAGATCTTCAGAGAAATTCAACTAACAATGGCTCCACTGCAGCCTCAGGATTCAATGGCAGCCCAAACAACCTTCTTGAAACTAAATCCACATTCAGACAAATTCCTGTAAAACCAAACAGGGTAGAGTGGAATCATCTCTCAATGACTGAAAAGCAACTCCCCAGCTGATTCCTGTTTTCTCAACTCTCAAACTGCCAACAGTCCAAGTCAGGATAAACAGAATACTAGAGACACTCTGAAGCTCTCCTTAAAGGAGAAGAGTATTGACATTAATGACTCAGAGGAGATAGCTACCAATTGTCCAAATGACAACAACCTGTTTGTCAAGCTGAGTCAAGTGCGGCATCAAGGAGTCCTAGCAATACTGGAATCAATGGATATCAGAGCAAACTTTCCAGTGGTTGGAGTAATACCTGGCACATAGGAAGATGGTTATGGTTGTTGGAGGTCAGTCGTCTCAGCTCCAGGATATCTCTGCAAGAGTTCCTCAGGGTAGTGTCCTTAGCCCATCCATCTTCAGCTGCTTCATCTCCATCACAAGGTCAGAAGTAGGGATGTTTGCCAATGATTACACAATATTCAGCACCATTCACGACTCCTCGGATACTGAAGCAGTCCATGTTCAAAGGCAACAAGATCTCAACAATATCCAGGATTGGGCTGACACGTGGCAATTAACATTCTCACAACACAAATGCCAGGCTATGACCTTCACCGATATGAGACAATCTAATCACTGTCCCTTGACATTCAATGGTTTACCATCACCGAATACCCCACTATCAATATCCTGGGGGTTAACATTAAGTAGAAACTGAACTGGACTCACCACATAAAACACAGTGGCTACAAGAGCAGGTCAGAGGGTAGGAATACTGCAGCAGGTAACTCACCATCCGACTCCCCAAAGCCTGTCCACCATCTACAAGGTACAGGTCAGGAGCGAGATGGAACACTTCCCACTTGCCTCCATGAATGCAGCCCCAACAACACTCAGGAAGCTTGACACCATCCAGGACAAAGCAGCCATTTGATTGGTATGACATACACCAGCATCCACTCCCTCCACCACCGACTCTTAGTAGCAGCAGTGTGTACTATTTACAAGATGCACTGCAGAAATTCAAAGATTCTCATACAGCACCTTCCAAACTTCCACCCAGGAGGATAAGGGCAGCAGATACATGGGAACACCACCACTTTCAAGTTCCCCTCCAAGCCACCCACCATCTTGATGTGGAAATATCGCCATTCCTTCACTGTCACTGGGTCAAAACCATAGAATTCCTTCCCTAATGGCATTGTTGGTCAACCCACAGCAGATGGACTGCAGCAGTTCAAGAAGGCAGCTCACCAACATTTTCTCAAGGGCAAAAAAACTTAGGGAAGTACAATGAATGCTAGCCAGCTTGCGACGCCCACATCCCACAAATGACTTAAAAAGAAATGTATCATTTTTTAGGTAAACGATTCTAATAAGGCATGGAAGGAAAGAAAAGGAAGAAACTCCTACACTCTGCATCCACTACTGTGGGGCATCCTGCCCTGTTAGCACAAAGATCCGCAGATCAATAATCGGCCGGTTCAGTCACAAAGACACAAAAGCTCATAACCATGAGTGGATGTCAGCCTCAAATGATGATGATCAACACTTCATACAATACCAATTAATGTAACAGCACTAGTTTCACAGCAGTATCTTAAGCTCCTTTTCCGATATACAGCTATAAACATTTCTGAAGAAAGGTCACCAGACATAAAACCTTAACTCTATTTTCTCTCTACTGATGCTGCCAGGCCTGCTGAGTTTCTCCAGCAATTTTTGTTTTTGTTTCAGATCTTCAGTATCTGCACCTCTTTATTTCATTATATAAATTGCTCCTTTCAAAAAGTACAAATGCCAATCTCTTTTCTGCTTATTTACTTTACATAATTCAATTCATATTTTGGACCATTATTAGTGATTGGGGGCATCAACTTCATTAGCAAATAAATCCAGAGGAAAAAATGAGATGAGATTAGGATTATATTGTATCTCAGGATTCAGTGATGACCCACCTTGTAAATAATAGTTAAACAATTCAAGTTGCATATATTGGTTATAATGGGATTTGACATCTTTCCCATGCTTGCTGTGGTAATTATGTCTTTTGTTATTTTTCTCAAAATCCAGTATTGTGTGTTTAAACAGTAAAGAAAAACATTAACACACGGCCTTGAATAATGGCAACAGTGTTGATTCTCTTTTTTTTTGAGATTTGCTGTATTAGCTTTGTTACTACTGGACAGGGGTATCTCCATTCTTTAAGCTAGATAAATGCAAAGAAATCTTCAACTCAACATTTGATGATGCATCAATAGGTGAAGAATCTATTATAAACTCACACAATGTCCTTGTGGACATTAATGTGGACTTCACCAGTTTCCTCATTTCCCCTCTGCCTACCTTACCCCAGTTCCAAACTTCCAGCTCAGCACCATCCTAATGACTTGTCCCACCTGTCAAACTTCCTTCCCACCTATCCGCTCCACCCTCCTCTCTGACCTATCACCTTTACGCCTTCCTCCATCCACCTATTGCACTCTCCACTATCTTCTTCCCAGCCCCACCCCCTCCCATTTATCTCTCCACCTCAGAGGCTTCAAGCCTCATTCTTGATTGGGCTCCTGCTCAAAACATTGATTTTCCTGCTCCTGAGATGTTGCCTGACCTGCTGTGCTTTCCCAGCATCATTCTAACCTTCCTTTAGGACATCATTCATACTTCATTAACCTCTAACCAACTTGCACTTATGGAACTTATTTCTTCAGCTAAATGCTGTGTTGCATTATCAAATCAGTTCCTTCCTTCTGGCATGGTTTTCCTATTATGCAAAACTACTCTAAAAATGCATATCCTCAACCCTTTGATGATTACTCATCTGTAATCCCCTTTTCCCAAAATCCCTGAATCATTGCAAACACCCAGGTCTGTACACATCTCTAAATTTCCCAGAAGCAATCACTTCAACCATATTTGCAGCACGAAGATATATTTGAGTGTTCAATACCAACAGGTTATCCTTCCTTATATTTCTAATTTCTGTGCTTATTTCAACACCACTTGATCCCTTCCACCAATATTCCTCTGGGATCAATCTTCCTAGCATTATTTGTTTCATTTCTACCTACATTAACATAGCTCTCATCCACAGAGTCATGTTGAAAGTGTCACAGAATACCATTCTGAAAGCTTCCCACTCAGACTAGTGATACCTTCAATTACATGATTCATAAGAACTGCTCCATCTTCCAGAAATGTGCTAAGGATACTCAGCTCTATCATTGTCATCGCATCTGTTCAGAATTTCATCCAAACAGCAAACCCAGAGTAACGCAGAAGTCCCCACCAATTACCAACAAGCCAGCCAAGCCGTCACCACCACACTCCGTCAAAGTAAAACCTCACCACAACCAAGAGATTCTTGTTTAGGTCACTGTCACCTTTAGACTGTTCTTTACCTTTTTATTAATAGACTCCCCACCCCTCACTCCATTCAACAGAAGTGGGAAAATGTCCAAAATGTTGCTATATACATCCCATTCCATCGCAACTCCCCATCCGCTATTTTTTTTTTAAATGCTTTCTCTAAACTCCTCTAGTAATGTTAGTCCTTTGCCATTGTCAAAATCTTCCTCAAAACGTACATTTGGATCATTACGTTAAGTTATATTCCCGAATTGTTCTTCAACACTAGGGACAATGTGTAAAACATATTGGGTTATTTACTATGTTGGAAATATTGTAGTATAATTTGTTATATTTCATGCAGAAGAATATTAAGATGATGAAAAATCATAACGATAACAGGATTGATGTATGAAAAAAATTTAAAAATTATTTCACTTGGGTGCTAGAATTTTGTTCACTATCTTTCTGCTATGGAGAGGAACTTACCTATTAATTATTTTCATTAAGTTAGACTTATCAGATAATGCCATGTATGAACATTGGTGAGAAAAAAAAGTGGTGTTGCCCTCTAAAACTGAATAGCCTGAGAATTCATTGTCTAAAAGCATATTAGAAGATTGACCACTTGGACAAGAAACTGGAGGCAGCAGGACTCAGAACCTTTGAAGGAACACACATAAGAATTGTGTAAATTGCTCCACTACATTGTTGGACCAGTTTAGGAAAGCAGAATTCTGGAACAACAGGCAAAGACTAAAATCTAATACTTCTTTGCACACAGTCATGGACAGACAGACAGACAAAGAACTTTACATATATTTTGTATATTTGTGTATTATTCATGTCAAAAGAAATACAGAGTATGATTTTACATAACGTTATGCTACATAATAACACTAAACAGGACAAAAATTACCTGTGCAATAAGTGAAACATTAATTTAAATATTAAATAAAAAGACAAATAAAATAAAATGTTTAAACTCTAAACTATTTCTGGTTTTTACTATTGCAACACATCCAATAAAGTGGTTTGTGACTTCCATTGTAACAGTACAGATAATATCAGGATATCATGGTTTTCATTCCAGTCTACTGCTCCATTTAAATACAAGGGAGTTTATTCAAAACACTTACACAAGACTGGTCCACTGTCTAATAGGTGCTGGGGCTCTAAAAGACTAGTACCAATAAATTCTCACAATCATGTATTGTGCATTATTTTATTTCCATTAATTAGCTGAACACGTGTCATTCTCCAGAAAACAAAACAGAAAAATGTCCTAAAGAATACAAATATTTCTAACATCGTGCTGAAAAATGAGGATTTGTTGGAATCTCTGTATAAGATTTCAATTCATATGCAGCACCACTGTCAACTTCCATCGACTTTCGAGAAAATAGGAGTCTGACATCTCTATGGAGGTAGATCTTTCCAGATTTTGAACTCTGGAACCTGGAACACAAAAATATTCACATTATTTGTTGACTGAATATCTATTATTTGTAAAGTATAGAAAAAAGCTGAATTATCTGTCTACCTTCAAGAAAATATTGACATTAAAAAGGGTAAATTTGTCAACAATTTGTGGAACGGTTTAGAGAAACAGACATTAGGTTGGACAGGTCTAAACGTCCATAAATGTATTTATAAACAATGAATTCCAAATGTTGCAGTGACTATCTCAAATCTCTGGCCTAGCAAATTTTGAAGTAAAACAAACCGTGGGAGAGCACGGATTTCAATCTGGAAAGTTCTGGTACATGGATCTCTCTGCACTGATAAAGGAAGGGGAGTCAACCCTTCTTGGCTTTTATTTTCAAAAACCTGTTCTAAAACCTGGGATTTCATTTTTCAAAAAAACATTATGAACTTGACCACTGCATTTGAACTGAGAATACTCTTCAAACAAAAAACTTCATTGGCCGTAAAGTACTTTGTGATGTCAATGCTGCTAAGGGTCCTAACCAAATCTCTGTATAAACCTAAGTCTTTCTATTATAAAAGAAATCCCATGATTAATCTACAACATGAGAACCAATTTCTCCTTCCACTATCCTTGCGCTTTTTCTGTAGCGTCGGCCCACAGCAGTAAGTTATCAGGTTCAAGTGTGGATTTGTCTATGATGGTTCAACACAAAATTACCATTAGTTTTATATAAAACTAAAACCTGGAAACAAACTCAAATTAAAGTGCAGTATATTTACCTCATTAGCGACAGGACTAAATTCACTTCAAGAACTTATACTTCATTTTGAGAATTATGTAAGCCTTCCTCAACTAAAACTCAATCTTCGAACACTACTGAAACTGCTGAGATGGAAGTACTGCATTGAAGAAAAAATGATAAAATACACGATTGTTTTCCATACTACATATTTTATATCTTGATTTTTTTTTAAAGACTCCAGAAATGTTTTTGCCTTTAGCCCATTTCTTCGTAGGTCTGAATGACTGAGCTCCATGGTTAAGTATGTGGTCATTTTAAAAAATTAATTCATGGGCCAGCATTAATTTCTCATCCTTCATTGTTCTTTAGAAGGTGGTGATGAGTTGCCTTCTTAAATGGCTGAAATCCAATTAATGTAGGTGGACCCACAAAACCATTGGGGCAGGAGTTCAGGGTTTTGATCCAGCGACACTGAAGGTCTATAGAGGAACTTGCAAGTGATGGTGTTTCCTACTATATGGTAGTGATTGTGGGGTTGGAAGGTGCTGTCTAAGAAACCTTGGTGAATTTCTAGCTGCATCCTGTAGATAGTACACACTGCTGCTACTGAACATTGATGGTCGAGGGATTGAATGTTTGTGGATGTGGTGCCAGATGACTGTTGTACGTAGAAATCAAATCAGAAAACATTGCTCTAGTCAAATATGCATATGGCATTTTGCCAGAAAAATTCTCTTCCCTCTTTCTTATATACTACCAAATTGGAGTTAGGTTTATTATTTACACAATTTATTGCTATTCAGCAAAGTCACTAGTGCTGCTATGATATACAAGGATGGTCTTTCTAGAACTACAAAAGTGGACAACTGATGAGCTAAGAATGTACTATTAATGAGCTCCAGTCTTATATCTATAGTTATAATTTTTTTGACACCCAAGTTCACTTTTACCTTGGAAAATTAAGCATTGGAATCAGAGAAATGTACTGAATATATTATCAGCTATCTTTCGATAATATTTTTAGATTTAAATGGAAAAAAATCCAAATTTTGCACATGTTTTGCACTGCAAACTTAAAAAGGTTTCACTGAAAATAATTTCTATTTTAGGGAGCAACAAATTTATCAGATATACTGCACTGAAAAAAGGGGAAAATTAAGTAACGTTTTGTTCAATCTACCTATATTGTTTTGTCAATGGACACAAATTGCTGTCAAAATTGTCTGTTTGAAATGGTAGTTTGCAGCACGTAATTTGGTTATTGCAACAATAACAGGCATGCAAAAAAATCCTATTTAACCAATAAATTCTTTTCATGGCACTCAGTGAAATTCTGCATCAGTATTCAAATCAATTGAATAACTGATTCATTAATTCGAGGGACAGAATAATACTGATGATAAAATGTGTTTGAAATCTTACTATTGAGTAAATCTGGCTCACACATAAAAAGCAGAACAGAGACCGATAAATCACTCAATTACAAGCTGCTTTGTTAAGTCAAGGATTGAACTGAACCTCAAGCACAAATTGTACATCTGCCCTTTGCGAGGCAAGTCTTACTCTAGATTCATAGTCATAGAGATGTACAGCATGGAAACAGACCCTTTGGTCCAACTCGTCCATGCTGACTGGATATCCCAACCCAATCTAGTCCCACCTGCCAGCACCTGGCCCATATCCCTCCAAACCCTTCCTATTCATATACCCATCCAAATGCCTTTTAAATGGTGCAATTGTACCAGCCTCCACCACATCCTCTGGCAGCTCAATCCATACACGTACCACCCTCTGCATGAAAAAGTTGCCCCTTACGTCTCTTTTATATCTTTCCCCGCTCGCCCTACACCTATGTCCTCTAGTTCTGGACTCCTCCACCCTAGGGAAGAGACTTTGTCTATTTATCCTAACCAGGCCCTCATGATTTTATAAACCTCTATAAGGTCACCCCTCAAGCTCCAATGGTCTAGGGAAAACAGCCTCTCCCTATATCTCAAATCCTAGTTCTGAGATTTCAGCTGAAACAACAGCTCAGGATTTATGAATCCAAAGGACAACATTCTCGTGGATCCACAACAGAAGTATTATATGGATGTAATATTGTTAGCTTTATTTCAAGTTAGGCCTTTGCTGAGTTGTTAGGTCTGTGTTGAAGGATCTTGTAGTATGACTGTGATTAAGCAGACTTTGGGTGAATAAGACAAAAAAAAAACATGCAATCATCTTTCCTCCCCCTACATGGCACATGTATACACTCATGGTAACATAGCAACGGCAGGTAGAAGAATATAGCTTGTATCTGTAGTGCATATATTACACTAGGCAGAAGAGAAGGACTTCACTTGCAGAAGTCTTGAACAACAATATACCAGTTCCCACCTCCATCTAGGCATTAATGTGACTTTAATCAGTGTTGAAAGCATTGATTAGGTGGTCATTGCACAACCATGGAGTTCACTTCAAAATTACTGTTCCATTTTTGTCCCAGCCTAAGGAATAACCAATTTTGTGTTGTTATCCAAGTTTAAATAACATCCCTGGTTAAAATAACAAAATTCCAAGCCAGGTTTCATGTTCATGTTCATGTCCAATGGTGCCTGTCTGTCAGTTCTAAAATAATTAGAAAAAAACTAAAGAATTTTATTACATTATTACATGGAAAATAAATGGATTTTAAATTTGTCATCTTCAAAACCTTTGGACACTAAAATAATTCATGGTTGTTATTTTACATAAAAACCAAGTAAACTATGAATAGCATAAGAACTGCAGATGCAGGAGATCTGAAGCAAAAACAGAAACTCAACAGATCTAGCAGGATCTGTGGGAAGATACCAAAATTTGCATTTGAGTTCCATTCTGATGAAGAGTCACTGGACTTGAAACGTGAACTCTGCTTCCTTCCCACACATAGAATCACAGAGTCATAGAGATGTACATCATGGGGGAAACAGACCCTTCAGTCCTACTCGTCCATGCCGACAAGATATCTCAACCCAATCTAGTCCCACCGGCCCATGTCTCACCAAACCCTTCCTATTCATATACCCATCCAAATGCCTCTTAAATGTTGCAATTGTACCAGCCTCCACCACTTCCTCTGGCAGCTCATTCCATACACATACCACCCTCTGTGTGAAAAAGTTGCCCCTTCGGTCTCTTTTATATCTTTCCCCTCTCACCCTATTTATCCTATCCATACCCCTCATGATTTTGTAAACCTCTATAACATCACCCCTCAGTCTCTGACGCTCCAGGGAAAACAGCCTCAGCCTGTTCAGCCTCTTCATATAGATCAAATCCACCAACCCTGGCAACATCCTTATAAATCTTTTCTGAACCCTTTCAAGTTTCACAACATCTTTCCGATAGGAAGGAAACCAGAATTGCACGCAATATTCCAACAGTGGCCTAACCAATGTCCTGTACAGCTGCAACATGACCTCCCAACTCCTGTACTCAATACTCTGACCAATAAAGGAAAGCATACCAACGCCTTCTTCACTATCCTATCTACCGGTGAATCCACTTTCAAGGAGCTATGAACCTGCACTCCAAGGTCTCTTTGTTCAGCAACACTTTCTAGGACCTTACCATTAAATGTATAAGTCCTGCTAAGATTTGCTTTCCCAAAATGCAGCACCTCGCATTTATCGGAATTAAACTCCATCTGCCACTTCTCAGCCCATTGGCCCATCGGCCCATCTGATCAAGATCCTGTTGTAATCTAAGGTAACCTTCTTCGCTGTCCACTACACCTCCAAGTGCAGTATAACTTTGAAGCATTCCATGTTTATAGTTACCTCAAGTGGACGAGGTAGCGAAGTATTCTTTCCTCAGTCTGAATTACATTTTCTTTATTGGCATGTCCGACAGTTTCACGTTTCACTGGAACTGAAAATGTCCTCTGTCGTAGGAATGTCTGGTGATTGGCTGGCATATCTCTCAGATCATAAATCACTACAAACATCTTTACCACTGTCTTGTTTGGGTTAAATAAGGTCTGAAAAACAATTTACTCTTTTTTAAAAAAGAGATTAAAAGGTTTGTATAACATTACTCAAAAAAATGCCAAAAGATTGCCTGGAATTCACAAATTTCATCAAAAGCAAAAATAATGTCCTCAAAACGTGGTGGCATGTTTATGAAATCAAGGTAATATGGTTTCAATACATGTTCACACACACACATACCACTATTTCACATAATATTGACCATCGATGGCAGTACAATTAAACTTTTTAAGTTCTGCCTATAAGCATGATTACTGTTTGCCATGTAGTGACTGAGGTTGAGCATACATACAAGAAATATCTTCCCTTTTGGAAATAGGACTTTAAGCTAGTAAATACAAAATATGAATGAATGAATGGCATAATGATAACTGTCTGAATTTAACAATTCTCAGGTGGTGTGATGGAGAAAGCTTTCTTACATTTACCGCAGCCACAGTGTGGAGATTGGCAAGTCTTAGCAAAATGGTAGGAAATCATATTTCCATCCCACACTGCATACTTTGTGCTAAATTTCCAGAGTATAAAATTATCATCTTACTCTACTGTCACATATTAACTTATTCTAAAAGGCCAAGATTCCAAAACAGCAGGAGCTTTTACACATCCAATTAGAAACCTTTTGCAGTTCACAAAACAAAAATAGCTCCACAATATATGAGTATGAGCAATCACAGTCTCTTTAAGGGTGCACTAAGAGATAATATTAAAATACAACAGTTTGCACTAATCTGAGAAATCATTACTCTTAAAATGTTACATCCTTTGTGTGGGGGTGTGTGTATGTGTGTGGGTGGGTGTGTGTGGATGGGGGAACCAGAGAGGACGGACTTTGAAGTATCAAACAAAAATAATTGCTTATTAAACATTTCCTCATGCATTTTCATAATATTGCAATGAACGCTATCTGTTAACATGTTGAAATGAATGAACAGGAGAAAGTGAGGACTGCAGATGCTGGAGATCAGAGCTGAAAATGTTGCTTGAAAAGCGCAGCAGGTCAGGCAGCATCCAAGGAGCAGGAGAATCGACGTTTCGGGCATGAAGAAGGGCTTATGCCCGAAACGTCGATTCCCCTGCTCCTTGGATGCTGCCTGACCTGCTGCGCTTTTCCAGCAACACATTTTCACCTCTGAAATGAATGAACAACCTGGCAACCTACACAGTTCTAATTTCCACTCCCAGTACACCTAGAAAACGACCAAGAGATATTACAGTTTAAGCTGATTCCTTGTGTTATCATATGATGTTTGTCAAATGTTTCATACATCTGAACAGCAATTAGCAATCAGCAATCCAGAAAGAACCTTAACCTAACTTACCACTTGTATTGTTCCTGATGGAGGTACTCGATAGCCTCGTTTTCCCAAGGTTTCCAAATTAATTACACCCTACAAATAAATAATCAATCATCAACTCAAAACAGGTTGCTTTTTTACAGGAATTTTCAATTATCAAAAATAGTCAAATAACTTTTTAACTGATAGGCATCAATATTAACATACCCATAAAGAGCAAAAATTAACAAATAAATAAATGAGTGATTTACCAGTCTGAGAGATATGGGTCCTAACCAAATACTGCTACACCATGACCTTGATCACAAGTCTTTAACTACAGGAATGTGTAATAACACATACCATGTAGGGTGATGGTGCATTATCGTCGGAGACACTGTAGAATGACACTTCAACTGGAAGAGTCATGTGACTGGGACAGAATGTTCCACTTGCTCCCACCTCAGCCGTGAAACCATCAACAGATCCTAAAGGTTCCAAGCGGAAATTCAGGATGGACTCCTGAGAACATTAAAAGACATTCAGGTTAGAATTACAAGGCAGTTTGGATCAGGTTTCATGGTTTTGTTCTTATTTTATAAGCAATACTACTCAGCAATCAATCATACAACATATCCAATCAAGTTAGTGCATTAATCATGTAAATATCCACAAAATTCCAATATGAAATAAAATTCAATTAATAACAAATAATCCACCATAAAATTAGTTTTATTTCCTTATGTTTCTATATAATACCCTACAAAACAAACTGGTGCAGTGTAGAAGGCTGAAAGGTATATTCCAATCTTGGAAGCTCTAAGGATAGTCATAAAATATTTAAGCTGTATTTACAATTTATGATGCCGTATGAACTGTTGAATTTATTTGCAATCATGTATCCTTATTATATAGGACCATAAAGAAATCTGATCCTAACAAACGGAATAATATATGTTCCTAAATTATTTTGCACCATACACCTACTTCATTTTTTGATGTAATTATTTTCTGCCAGGATTAAAATTTTCTAAGGATTGACAAAATACTTTAATGTTAATGTACATAGAATTCAACCGTTACTAAAATCAGGATGTTTCTATAGCTGTTTAAAATACATCAGGAGAAATGGAATGTATAATTTTGAGATGGAACTGACATATATTCTGGTAATAGCCAAACAACATGAGACGGTGTCCTGTTGCTGTTTAATGATAATAACATTAGAAACTAGTTACAATATTACAAGAAAATTGGCTATCAGCAGAAGGCATATTACATTTTGCTCTGGTGTGTTAGACTCATTTGACTGATCAAAAAAAGTAAAAGTGAATTTGGTGAAAATCTGTTATTGCTTACAAAGGCTCGTTAATGTGCACTCAAATGTACCAGGTTTCCACTGGTGGCAATAGAAACAACAGTAGTCGTAAACCCAGGCTCTGCCGATGAGCAAAATCGACACTGGTGCAGCTAGTATATCCATGCGGTATCTGTTGAATAAAGATTTTGTTGCAATTGTTCCATTAACAAGTTTAGTATCAGTTAGGTGAAAGAGGACCACCTTGTAGCCAAGGATTTACAGAAAACCAAGAACCTGTCTGACCAATGATTTCAGGCTTACTGCATCACCTTAACAAAGGATTCTGGGTAATCCAAGATGGAGGACAGGAAAATTTCTGGCTGGAACAGGCTGCCCCTTTATTGAGGTATTATTGAGATGTTGGAGGTGATTTCCTCGAATTCCAGGAGCAGCAATTACTGTTTTATACGCTGTTGCATTGTTTTGGAACTCTGGGGGGAAAAAGATCAAAACAACTGCACTTTTAAAAAGGAGGAAGACAGACAAAAGGCAGCAACCACAGGAGGAGAAAGAAACAAGCCTATACTGCTAACTGACACAGCAGTGAATCCGCACAGTTACTGCCTTCGCTGTTTCAGTTCATGTATCTCTGGACATTGGAGTGCGGCTCAGAAATGTTAACAAACAGCGAAATTCACAGCTGACCTTGGAAGAACTTGTGTGGGAGAGCTCACAGCACAGGAACAGATACATACATAGTTTTTAAGTGTAACCTTGCTGCAAGTCTACAGTAGTGAGTACAGCGGGTTCTTTCTTGATTATGTTTTATTGAGAGCTGTCTTGAGTAAATTTTAAAAATATAAACCATAAGTATGAAGTTAACCTGGAGCATTATTTTTCAGAGCAAAACGATGGTGCTATTTTCTGGGACTATAGATTTGAAGGAGTAAAGATCGCCTTTAGTAAATTGATATGCTCTTCCTGTCGGATGTGGGAGTCCAGGAAGAGTTTCCATGTTACTAATCCTATCAGATCACATGGATCAGTTGGAGTGACAGTTAGAGGTAATAAGGAAATTACGAGAGCTACGAGGTGTGATGGATGGCAATTATAGAAAGGGAGAAAAGCCACAGAGAGAATCAGGTAGATGACTTAACTCCAGGAAGGGTAGGAGGGATAGGCAGGTAGTGGTTATCTGTGGTTATTCCCATTTCAAACAAGTATGCTGTTTTGGAAATGTAGGGGGTGATGAACTCTCAAGGGATGAACAGCCAAGTTTCTGGTATCGTGCTAACTCTAATGCATTGAGGAGTACGTGGGGTTCCAAGTGATCAATTCTGATAGGGGACTCTCTAGTTAGAAGCACAGACACATATTTCTGCGGCCAGCAGCAAAATCTCAGATTGATGTGTTGTGCCTCCCTGATGGATATCTCTGAAGGTGCAGAATGTTCTCAAGGGGGAGAGGGACAAGCAGGAGGTCATTGTATACATTGGAACTAACAGCGTAGGAAGGGAAAAGGCTGAGATTCTGAAGGGAGAGTAGAGAAAGTTAGGCAGGAATTTAAAAAGGAGGTCCTCGAGGGTAGTAATATCTGGATTACTCCCGGTGCTATGAGTCAGTGAGGGTAGGAATAGGAGGATAGAGCAGATGAATGCGTGGCTGAGGAACTGGTGCAGAGTAGAAGGGTTCACATTTTTGGATCATTGGAATCTCTTCTGAGGTAGAAGTAACCTGTACAAGGAAAACAGATTTCAACTGAATTGGAAGGGGTCTAATATATTTGCAGGGAGATTTGCTAGAACTGCTCAGGAGGATTTAATCTAGTCAGGCGGGACCCAGGGATATAGTGAGGAAAGAGATCAATCTGAGATTGGTACATTTGGGAAAAGGAAGGAGTCAAACAGTTAGGGCAAGCAGGACCAAAGCAGAGCACAAGGTAGGATTGATACATTAAACTGCATTTATTAGTTTAAAAAGGTAGGAAGGAAAGCCAAGGCAACTATAGAGCAGTGAGCCTGACATAGGTGGTGGGTAAGTTGTTGGAGGGACTCCCGAGGGACAGGATTTACATGTATTTGAAAAGGCGTGCACTGATTCAGCATAGCTTTGCATGTGGGAAAGCATGTCTCATGAACTTGATTAAGTTTTTTGAAGAAGTAACAAGAGGATTGATGAGGGCAGAGCGGTAGACATGATCTATATGGACATCAGTAAGGCGTTCGACAAGGTTCCCCATGGGAGACTGTTTAGCAAGGTAGATCTCATGGAATACAGGGAGAACTAGTCAATTGGATACAGAACTGGCTTGAAGGTAAAAGACAGAGGGTGGTGGTGGAAGGTTGCTTTTTAGACTGGAGACCTGTGACCAGTGATGTGCCACAAGGATCGGTGCTAGGTCCACTGCTTTTCACCATTTATATAAATGATTTGGATGTGGACACAGGAAGTATAGTTAGTAATTTTGAAGATGAAATCAAAATTGGAGGTGCAGTGGACAGCAAAGGAGGCTACCTCAGAGTAGAATGGGATCTTAATGTGATGTGCGAATGGATTGAGCAGCGACAAATGGAGTTTAATTTAGATAAATGTGAGGTGCTACATTTTGGGAAAGCAAATCAGAGCAGGACGTATACACTTAATGGTAAGGTCCTGGGGAGTGTTGCTGAGCAAAGAGACCTTGGAGTGCAGGGTCATAGTTCCTTGAAAGTGGAGTTGCAGGTAGATAGGATAGTTAAGGCGGCATTTAGTATGCTTTCCTTTATTGGTCAGAGTATTTAGTATAGGAGTTGGAATGTCATGTTGCAAATGTACAGGACATTGGTTAGGCCACTTTTGGAATATTGTGTGCAATTCTGGTTTCTTTCCTATCAGAAGGATGTTGTGAAACTTGAAAAGGTTCAGAAAAGATTTACAAGGATGTTGTCAGGGTTGGAGGGTTTGAGCTACAGGGAGAGGTTGAACAGGTTGGGGATGTTTTCCTGGAATGTCAGAGGCGAAGGGGTGACCTCGTAGAGGTTTATAAAATCATCAGGGGAATGGCCTAGGATACACAAGTTCTTTTCCCTGAGGCGGGGATGTCCAGACTAGAGGGCATAGGTTTCGGGTGAGAGGGGAAAGATATAAAAGGGACCTAAGGGTCAACATTTTCACGCAGAGGGTGATATGTGTATGGAATGAGATGCCAGAGGAAGTCATGGAGACTGGTGCAATGGCAATATTTAAAAAGCATCTCGATAGGTATATGAATAGGAAAGGTTGAGAGAGTATGGGACAAGTGCTGGCAAATGGGACTAGATTAGGTTAGGATATCTGATCGTCAAGGACAAGTTGGACCAAAGAGTCTGTTTCCGTGCTGTACATCTCTATGACTCTATAACACTAAATTGAGTATTATTTGCCTCTTAAATAGATGAGCGGCAAAGGTTTAAAAATAGTGATGCAATACTCAACTGTATAGACATTTCCTGTTATATGAAATCAACACTTCAAAATTCTGCGTGGATAAATTACTGTAAAATGCAAAACAAAAAACCTGAACCAACCAAGAAACTGATAATCCAAGCACTATTGACATAATTTTGGACATGTGAAACATACTTTAAGCTTTTTCTTAAGTTTCTGCTATTAGAAAGCCCATCTGGTTCATGAATATCCTTTAGGGAAGGAAATCTGCCACCCTTACCCAGTCAGGCCGACATGTAACTTCAGATGGACAGCAGTATGGTCAACTATTAGTCACACTCTGAAAATGCTGAGCTGTTCAGTTCAAGAGCAATAAAGAACACATTTTGGCTGAAATATCATGAGTTGATAAATCAGCTTTTGAAACATGTAAACACTATAAATTTTCTATTCTAGTTGATTATTTTTAAATTCCCAGTTTTGGAGCTGGAAGAATGCCATTGTTCCATTATTGCTTTTGGATGTAGAGGGGTGTACAATTAGTATTATTATTGCAGACAAAACCTTTCTGCTGGCAAGGTTATTATAAAGCAAAACAAAAGGGTGAACAGTTAGTAAACATTACTGACTCAATTCACCAAGGAGAAAAAAAAAGTGAAATAACCAGTGTTTCTAATCTTCACTTTTAAAATCAAAAATGGCAAGATTAGCACTCCTCATTTCTAGTTAAAGAAAATAGCTCTCAAAAGTACTTTGGCTTCTAAATGTCAGAGCTGTATTCTATGTGATTCTGACCAACATTTAAGACATGGACTAAAAGAAAATCTCTAGTTTCGCAAACTTCCCATTACTGTGTATAACATTGGCAATAGTATGGCCATGATAGATTCCTGTTTATTTTGGTTGTTTATGTTTGTTCATGCATTCTAACTTCAGCAAGATCATTAGCAATTATTTGGCAAACCATAGTTGAAAATGACAATGTACCATCAAGATCATTTTGTAGCTTCTAGACTCAAATGCACTTGCAACAGCCAAGCAGGCGAATGACACACAGGATCAAAATATGTACCACATTGCAGTCTTACAAATGTTACTCAAAAAAATTGGCAAACGAGCTAAAAATTATGACTTTTTAACGTGTACTTTAATACACACATCTTAACACACAAGAAGAAAAGACACTGAGAATCAGTCATGGAACGAAAATATAAATCACAAGTGACAGATTTCATTTGAAGCACATATTTGTTATGCAGCTTGACTTAATTGCTGCTTTTCCAGGTACTAAGTTTTCTCAGATGTTTCCTCAATATATCATTAAAATGTATTGGTCATCCAAAAATTCAAGGTACGAAGTACAATATTTCACTGATTCTTAATGCTGTTGAAATTGTTGCAATTGACAATTTCCTCCTGAGAATACAAATGACATACCACTGCTGAAGATGCAGCTAATTGAATTATTACAACCAGATTGGGAAATATTTCAATATTTCAGTGCTAATCCTGAATATTGTTTTTATGTTCAGGCTGAAGTTCGAAGTGTGTCCAATTTTGGATGCCATATTTTAGGCAGGACATCAAGGTTATGGACAGAATGCAAAAGAGGATCATGGCAGGCGTCAGTTACGACGACAGACAAAAGAAGCAACTGGGCTCCTGTCATTGAATCAAAAACAGTCAAGGTCAATAGAGCTGTTCAAAATTATGAGGAGTCCTGTTAAAGCCAGAAGGGAATAGCCATTTGCACTGTTCAACTAGTTGGTAGCCAAGTTGTACGAAGTTAAGATGTTCACCAAAATAATAGCGAGGTTAGGAGATTATGTTTAAGACATGGATGTTCTCCTATAAGCTGCAGCAGCAGCAAAATCAATAACATTTAAAACTGAAGGAGTAATCAGAGAAGGGTAGGAGAACGAAAAAAAAAGTTCTTTCAGAGTTCTAAACATAGATATTGGGTTCAATAGCCTCCTATTAGACTATATATAGCTAAAGATTCCATTTCCTTGAAACCCTTTCTTAACCTTGAAACATTTCTCAAATCACAATCTCATTACTAACAATAAATACTTCCTAGTTTACACGGTATTAGTGAGAATTGTTGATGTCACATTAACACCAACAGAAATGAAAAGGGCCCTCGATTATATTACAAATAATGTACAAACTCCTCACCTCCCAAACAACAAAATTGGTGCAAGCAATTATTAATTCCAGAAAAATATCATAATTGATAATAAAAGGTACTTTTTAAAAATAAGAAAAAACTGTCCTCAATTCTTGTCTCCAAAAATAAATGGACTTGAGATTGAAATTTATGAAGTACTACTTGGAAACCAAGAGTTTTAGACTTAATTTAAACCATATGCAATCTGTTAATATTCTCCACTGTATCAACCTACATAGCCTATTACAACATATGTAGCTACGATAAGTTATACAACATTATTCACTGAATTATTCAAGTCAAAAAGTACTTCAAATTTCATATTTGGTGTGGTTAAAAGTACCTCCTTAATTTTCTGAAGATTCTCTTTTTCACTGAGAGAAGAACAAACATCTCCACTTAGATCCATATGGCAAATCATTTTCAAATTGAGAAGTGGAAAAGGTAGCCGTAGTTTCTTGTGCTGGAACTCCTTTAAGACTAGGCCACTTTAAAATGGAGAGCTCCTAACAATCTTCTTAACATGTAATCAGAAAATCCTGTCTCATGCATATCACGAGCATATAGTTGCCCTTACTGGCTGAAACAGGCCTAACGACTCAAATTCAAAATAGCAATTTTGGTAATATAGTGTAATTATTTAAAGATATTTGAAAACATTTGAAGGCACTGGATTTAGGACTTCCACACACATTTGCAGGCATAAATTAATGTACAGCCATATTATTCTTGAAATCATAGAGGAGACTTAGCTTAACAAGGACACGACATGGGGATCTTGCTCCTTTCCCAGGCTATGATACTATCCATTAAAAGCACAATGTCTTTTGAACAAAAACCTACCAGTAACTGTGTTGACACTACTTATTACCTTGACTCAAATGTGTAACATGGAAAATTCACCCAATCATATGTTAAACTCTTGCTAGCAGATCTGAGAAATAATGCTTAACACTAGATATATGAATAGATCTAAACAGATCTGTAAAAGTAATTCACTGGAATTTCAAACATAAATAGCAGCAACATCACTCAAAAACCTCCTTAAAATAAGCCAAACACAAGGTCAGTTGTTTAGCCTATTTCAATCTACATGACAAGTGTGGAGTTATGATTTGTACCTCAAAATTCCCAAGCAGGCTAAGACTAGTTGCTGGTGGAGCACTGATGCTCAGGAGCTGCTTCCCTTGGTCAGCATCATTCTCTGGTCTTAAATACTGCCTCCGGCTATAAAAGGAAGAGAAAATATGACATAAAAGCAAATACTCTTTATCCTTTGGTAGATGAATTTGATACTAGAAGAAACCAAACATTGTCCCCTCTGTGTTTTAAATTATCCAAAAACTCTGTAAACTCAGAATATATTGTTAAAATTCAATTAAACATGAACATTTAAGTAGTAACCTTTAATCGGCTCAAATAAATAGCCCAAAATATTTCTAAACTTATTTCAATAAAACCGTCCCTCTTCACTGACTACTCAAAGTGCCTTACTAAGTAATTATGGCAATAGAAATAACAAAGTTTAGAATGCGCCTTTGTATTCAGAATTTTACACAGATTCCCCCTCCTCCAGCTTTCAGTTCTTTTCATTTCTGTGCTTCTAACTTTTGACTGGAAATGCTTATTGGTATCCAACATTAATTTCATCAGCAAAAGTTACGTCAAGCATACTTCTGCACAAAGAATACTGTGTCAAAAAAGAAAATGTCATATTAAGCATAAAAAGCATCAGCAAATAGCCAGCAGATAGCATTCAACTCTGTTAGTGGTACTTCTACTAAGGCACTTTTATATAACATTAAAATTCCAGAACACCAAGTTTTTTTCAGGTTGTAAGTTTGCTTGCTGAGCTGGTAGATTTGTTCTCAGACGTTTTGACACCATGCTAGATGACATCATCAGTGAGCCTCTGGTGAAGCACTGGTGTTCTACCCAACTTTCTATTTGTGTGTCTTGGTCTGTTAAGTGGGTGATATCATTTCCGGTTGTTCTTCTCAGAGATTGGTATATGGGGTCCAAATCAATGTGTTTATCGATGGAGTTCTGGTTTGAATGCCAGGCCTCTAGGAATTCCTGTGCGTGTCTCTGTTTCGCCTGTCCTAGGATGGATGTGTTGTCCTAGTCGAAGTGGTGTCCTTCTTTGTCTGTGTGTAAGGATACTAGGGATAGCCGGTCATGTCTTTGATGTAAGGTATGCAAACCAGCGGCTTCCCTCAGACCCGAGTCTCACTTCCCGGCACACCAACATACAGACAAGCAAAGGAATTTCACTGTAAACTGAAATACCTAGTAGAAAACCCAAGCAACTCCACCCAAAAATTCCTGAACATCAAAGACACCAAGATAGAAGAGGAAGTAGTCATGGTCTCCTTTGACGTAATAGCACTATTTACATCAATTAACATCAGCCAGGCCAAAGAAATACTGACCTCACTACTAGATGAACCAAGGACACAAACACCAGACACTACCAACTCCATCCCACTTTACCTTCAACAACAAGATCTACTAACAAATCAACAGGACACCCATGGGATCACGAATATCAAGATTCTTAGCAGAAGCAGTAGTGCAGAAACGAGAACAAACAGGCCTCCCCACGATTCAACCCAAGCTTTGGGTCCACCACATGGATGACACCTTTGTCATCACGAAATGGAACAAATTAGAGGAAACCTACAATATCATTAACAATATGCCTTACTGGCATGAATTTCATCAAACAGGAAGAGAACAACAACAGACTCACCTTCCTAGACATCACAGTGGAACGAACAGTCAATGGAGAACTGCAGACCAGCGTCTACAGGAAAGCAACATACACAGACCAGATATTCAACTACAGGAGCAATCAAACCAACATCCACAAATAGAGCTGCACCAGGACGTTCTTTTTAAAATGGGCCACAAAACACTGTAGCACCCAGGAACTATGAGCAGCAGAAGAAAAATGTCTGCACAGCATATTCAAGAACAACAGGTACCCGATAAACACAGTCCACCAATTCTTAAACAACAAACCCAAACAAGAGGAGACAACACGCCCAGAGAGTACAGCCATACTACCATACATTAAAGACATCTTGGAGACGACTTCCACACTAATCCGACCTCTTGGCATCATTGTAGCCCACAAACCTACCAATACACTGAAACAGCTACTGATGAACCTAAAGAACCCGACACCAACAACCAGCAAATTGAATATCATTTACAAACTACCCTGCAAGGACTGTAACTAACACTCCATTGGACAGACAGACAGAAAACTAGCCACCAGGATACACGAACACCAACTAGCCACCAAAAGACATGACCAGCTATCACTAGTATCCTTACATACAGACGAAGGAGGACATCACTTCGACTGGGACTACACATCCATCCTAGGACAGGCTAAACAGAGACACGCACGGGAATTTCTAGAGGCCTGGCATTCAAACCAAAACTCCATCGATAAACACGTTGATTTGGACCCTATTTACCAACCTCTGAGAAGAAGAACCGGAAGTGATATCACCCACCTCAACAGACCAAGACACATAACAGAAAGTGGGATAGAACACCAGCGCTTCACCGGAAGCTCACTGATGATGTTACCTAGTATGGTGAAGCAACGTCTGAGAACAAACCTACCAGCTCAGCGAGCAAACTTACAAGCTGAACCTCAACCTGACCTACAAATCTTTTAAAAATTGCAAACCAAGTTCTTTTTCTATAACACTGTATTTGGAAATACATTAAATAACATATCTCACAACAAAGGGTGTGCTATAGAGCAGGGAAAGGTCTGACATGGACGTGGGCACAAATAGTTTAAATGTATCACAATGAGAAAAGTGGCATCAAGGAGCTCCAATTCAAATAGGTTAAAGAATTACAGTAATAGGTCCTAAGATGATTAGTACTATAGCACACACTGCAGATAAGTCGTCCTAAAAATACCGTTCTGATTAAAGCTTCATGTCAAAGTTTGTTGATTGAGAAATTGCAAGTCACAACGTAGTCAATTTAATGAAAGAAATTAATAGCGGAGAATGATCTCAGGCAAAACTGTGGAATTGTTTTCAAAAAAAATACAGCCAATTTATGTAACTTTTAACTTTAAATATAATTCACAATCCTCAAATGCAATTCATTAGAGTAAATGAATGAATTGCCAAATAATTTGTGTATGCGTCCTGTACGAAAACACTTTCACTTGAATCCTGAAGAATGCCACTTGTTTTTTTTTCAAACTGTAGAAAAAGACACAGAAATACCTTTTGCAAGGTACCCCTTTTAGTCTTTGCAATGAAGTGTCCAGGTCAAAGTATCCCGAATGTTTTTTTCTTGGTGGAACCTTGGTGTACAACAAGATAAATTCTATTAAAAATAAGTTACGCTGACTTACAGACTGTTTGACACTAAACCATATCAAATGATTGTAAAATAGTCTGCAACAGTAATTTACAGGAAATATCCAGAAAGATAATATTTTGATTTCTATTCCAGAAAGCTAGGTGGTGAAAGATAGAACTGAACCTGAAGGCTTACACACTTTTATAAGTTATAGTCAGAAAGATACATATTACAAACATGCAACATTGAACAACCAGTTTAATCATCTTACTGTGTATAGCAGCACAAGTGAAACCCCAGTTAATGTCCATCATCTGGCATTACGAAACAATTAACATCTGATACTGTACTAAACAATTTCAACCAAACATGAAACCTACCTGCTATATAGGCACACAAAATGAGCATGACCAGACTGGTTTTGAAATTTATTGGAGAATAGAATTTCCGTGTTTTGGACGCCACACTTTTAAGAACAAAGGAATAGAAGGAGAATATTCTGCTCCTCCAATCTGTCTCTACCTTCAATTAAATCATGGACGATCGTTACCTACATTCTGTTCACCCACGTATCATCCTCATCCGTTCATACCCTAAGCCAACATAAGTCTACAAAGGTCTTGAATATTTCAACTGATTAAATAGTTGCAGCCTCTTGGGAGAAAATACATATTTTCACAACTCCACCAGTGGAACACTGTTTCCTGATTTCATGCAAAAATAGTCTAGCTTCAATTTGAAGACGTTGCCCTTTGTTCTGGGATTCCTCCAAAAATAGGGATAACTCTCTTATCAAAACTCTCTTATCATTTTAAGAGCTTGATCAGACTATCCACCTTCCTGCTAAATGCAGGGAAATACAAAGTTTATGCCATTTTTCCCTCAACATTTCATCCTTTCACCAAATCATAATTTTAGTGAATACTTCTTATGGTTTCATGCTCAAGATGAATGCAGCACTCTAAATTCTGATAAAGACTCTGTATAACCGAGGCACCATTTCCTCAGTTTGGATTCCAGCCTGCTGAGACAAAGATCACCATTTCATTTTCTTTTTCATTACTTCTTATTTTCTGTCTTCTAGTTTTCAGTGTTTTGTGCACATGGATACCCAAATTCTTTTGCTATTCCACATCACAATCAATATATTCCTGTTTGCTTTCCTCAGTTCTGAATCAGATGACATTACACTGAGTCACACTTGACTTGAATTGCCTTAGTTTTGTCCACCCACTTAAATGATATTCATGTTTTCATTTAACAACTCAATAACACATAACTCCCTTATGTATCTTTCTAAAGCAAAGCTTTAGAAACATATTCGGAGAAAGGGTGCTAAACTCCCTTATGTATCTTTAGCATCCTTTCTCCTAATATGTTTCTAAAGCTTTGCTATTACCTTTGGTGAACCTTGCAAGTTTCTTTCACATTCCATAAGACAGATGTAGGAGCAGAAGTCAGCCAATCAACACATCGAGTCTGCTCCGCCACTCAATGAGATCATACCTGATCTAATAATCCTCAATTCCATTTGCCTGCATTTTTCTTGTATAGATTAGATTAGATTCCTTGCAGCGAGGAAACAGGCCCTTCGGCCCAACAATTCCACACTGACCCTCCGAAGAGCTACCCACCCAGACCCATTTCCCTCAGACTAATGCACCTAACACTATGGGCAATTTAGCATGGCCAATTCACCTGATCTGCACATTTTTGGACTGTGGGAGGAAACTGGAGCACCCGGAGGAAACCCACACAGACACTGCGAGAACGTGCAAACTCCACACAGACAGTCGCCCCAGGCTAGAATCGAACCTGGGACCCTGGAGCTGTGAGGCAGCAGTGCTAACCACTGAGCCACCGTGCCGCCCACAAATCCCTTGATGCCCTTACTGATAAAAATCCTGTCTGTCTCAGCCTTAAACGTACTTAGCGACCCAGCCCTGACAACCCTATGTAGTCAAGAAATCCACGTATTCACTAACCTCTGAAAAACAAAACTCCTCCTCATCGGTCTTAAATGCACAGCCCTTTATTCTGAAATTACACCCTCTGGTCCTAGGCTGTCACACAAGGGGAAAACAATCTTCCCATATCCACTCAGTCAAGTCCCCTAAGAATTCTATATGTTTCAATAAGACCAACTTTCATTCTTCAAAACGTCAATGAGTACCGGATCAACATTCTTCTAAGAGGGTCCCTCCATACCCTCGATCAAGATAGAAACATAGAAAATAGGAACAGCAGTAGGCCCTTCACCTCCTCTAGCCTGTTCTACCATTCAACATCATCATGGCTGATCATCCTACTCAGTACTCTCTTTCTACTTTAGCCACATATCCATGGATCCATTTAGCTCTAAGAACTACGCCTATCTCCTTCTTGAAAACATTCAACGCTTTGAGCTCAACTGCTTTCCGTGGCAGAGAAGTCCACAGACTTACCACTTTGAGTAAAAGAAATTCTCATCGCAGTTCTAAATGGCCCACCCTGCATTCTTCAAATGTGACCCCTGGTTCTGTGCTCCTCAGTCTGAGGATCATTGCAGTAAGGATGTTCACAATCTAGTCCTGTTACAATTTTATAGGTTTCTAAGATGTCCCTCCTTTCTTCTAAACTCCAGCAATGAATGCAGTTGACAAAACTCCAGGCTGATTAACCTTCTCTGGGTTGCTTCCATGGCCAGCATATCTTTCTTTCCATCAGGAGCCTTGACAGTGTTCGAGCTGAGGTCTGACTCGTGCCCTGTGTAGCTTTAGCAAAACTTCCTTATATTTATACTCGATTCCCTTTGAAGTAAAGGCTAATATTCCATTGGCCTTCTCAATTACCCACTGAACTTAGATATTAGCTTCTTGTGAGTCATGTACAAGGTTTCCAAATCCTTCTGTTCTTTAGCTTTCTGCAGTTTTTCTCCACTGAAATAACATTCAGCTCCTTTGCTCTTCCTGCCAAAGTGCATAACCTTACATTTTTCCACTTTATATTCCATTTGCCAAGTTTTTACCCACTCACTTAACTTGCCTATATCCCTTTTCAGATTCTTTGTCATCCTGACGATTGCCTTTTCTCCTATTTTTGTGTCATCCAAAACTTGGCTATAGTACATTCACTTTCCTCATCCAATTTACTAATGAATCATACATAATTTTTTTTGTATTCATTCATGGAATGAGGGTGTTCCTGGCTAGGCCCAGCATTTATTACCCATCCCTAATTGCCCAGCCATTAAGAGTCACCGCATTGCTGTGGGTCTGGAGTTACATGTAGGCTAGACCAGCTAAGGATGGCAGATTCCTTCCCTAAAGGACATTAGTGCACCAGAAGGGTTTTTCCAACAATCGACAATGGAGTCATTGTCATTGTTAGACTCTTAATTTCAGAGTTTGAGGCCCTAACATCAATGTCTGTGGCATTCCACTACTTAAAAAGGTCCTTTTTAACATCTTTCACTGCTTTATTTGCTTGACTGTTTATTCCTGCATTCTGCAAAACGTAACAACAAATTCAATCAGTGCAATCAACATTTATAAAATAGTCCCTTATAATCATGTTGTTAACTAATTGTTGTCAGTTAATTCACTGATTGGTTTTCTTATGGTTCTCAAAACTTCTCCAAAATATACTTCAGAACTTAATTACCTTTACTTAGGCTACTTTGCTTCTGTGTTAATGAAGAAGTAAATCTCTCCCAACATAATCATATTGTTTTTGTCGTCTTCTTCCACAATCTGATATTTATGCAATCCATCATGGGTGTCACATCCTACCCTACTCCACTGATGATTACATAATTCTGAGGACATTTTGGCTTCTTGGAACTGTTTTTAGGTGTAGATTAAGACCATCAATTTCTTTGTGCCAGATTGAAGTTGCCAAATATTGAATAGAAGTTTTATAAAAATCTGTTTCTACCACCAGATGTCACAAATGTATTCACAGAGCTCTGATGTAAAATGTCAGTAATTCAGTACTGCAAGCACTATTGCTGTAAGGAGATTTGTTTTGGAGACTGAAAACGGGGACTACTTCAAACATTCCAATAAAGTCATTCTGATAATGTCAAAAAGTTTTGAAGACCTATACTTATAACAGATGTGCAGAAGACAAAGAAACTTAAATTTGACAAGTAAGGAAAGGAAATAGCAACATGATGCATTTTTTTTCTTAGTCAAAAATAAAATGATGTCTGGTGTGAGTAATTTCCAATGTTTGATCTGATATAAAGTACCATGCCCATACAGCTCACAGACGTGTAGCTTCTGTAACTTACTGGTTAGTTGAGCAGTCAGCATCCAACATCTTAGAGAGACAAGTACTGAATGGTCACACAAGATTAGGAATAAACTTTGAAAAAGATTTCCACTCAAAAAGTGTTACATTAAATAATAATTGAACACTTTGCTGTGCACAACTGCAGTAAACTGCCAATCAAATATGTGTTAACAGAATTGTCTGAAGAATACAAACGCGTCATGTTACAAAAGTCTACCTCTGACCAAGCATCATGCAAAGTCATTGACAGCACAGAATCCAGTCATTCAAAATTTGCAGGTATGACTCAAATGAAGCACCAAATACATAAGCCTCCACCAGCTGTGTCCTGTAATTGTGGTATTACGAGGCTTTAAACAATATAGCCTAAGTTCTAAACAGTTTGAGTTTTTTTTTCTCAAAACAATTTTGAAAAATGTAGATCAACTTTTATAACTTGGAAGAGGCCAGTTTTAATCACCTTCATCATTGGGAAACGTGGGACGGGATAGACCTACTTTAATGCTGTCATAGATGACTTGCAAACAAGTGATATCTGACATCACTGCCAACAATGCTGCAGGACCTGTGGAATGGTTTCAGTTTTAAGTTTTTTTTATTGCAATACTTGCCTTGTGTCATTTTAACAAACTGCAAAACTGTATACCCAGAGGAGATCTCAGAAACAGCAGCTGCTGCCACACTCCCTGAGCAAAATGGCAAGCGGATTCTGGACAGGTGGTGGGGGAGCAGCGAGAAGGGTGGAGTATGGAACAGACAGGAATAAACAACAGTGGTCACTCAGCAATAATGCCAGCTGCACAGACTTCCTGTTCCAGCGAGTTTATAGAGGAGACAGCATTATAATTACAGCACTTTAAATGACCCACTCTTAGAAAAAAAAACTTATGAAAATGTGTATTTAAAAATAGAATATTAAGCCAGTTAAAACAAAGGCAATATTAACTTACAGGACTTGAAAGTAAGGGCAATCCAGTACATGGGTGAAAAACTTTAGTTGAAACCCCATCTAATGAACGTCGATTTTGCTTCTTCCAAAAGTTGCCAGAAGGTTTCAAAGGAGATTTTGAAAAGTTCTTCTGCAAGAAAAATGTGCCCCATTATGGACTTACAAACTAAACAGAAAGTAATGGATATTTGGAATTTTCTGAGGTCTTTGAACAGTGGTAAATGACCAATAGTTTTTAAAGACTTAGGTAAGGAAAAATTTTCACAGTTGGATGCTGCACTTGGCTAAAGTATGGTTTGGTCTTTGTTTCAATCCAGTCCTGAATAACTGGATGATAGTTCCACTTAACGCCTTGGTAATATTTCAATGAGGCTGTGTGCTGCACATTTAATTCCCATTTTAAATTTCACCCCCATTCCCTGGACCTTGGGAAACTCAGCAGCTAATAACAGGGTGGACTCCCGGATCCAGAAATTAAGTACCTTTCCACTTAACTGCTTGAGTCAGCTGATGCTGTTAAGCTCCTAACTAACCCCCAAGTCTGAGTCACAACCTTGTACTGACTAAACCCTCCTTTTCCTCACTAACCCTAACCCAGCCTCCAATATCTCCCAGTCCTTGAATAATAGTTGTAGTGGGAGATAGAGACAGAAAGTGCACTAATCAGGCTTACTGTCAATTTTTTTCTACGACACCTGATCATACAAAAGCCCTCCATCAGACTTCAAAGTTAATAATAAAGCAATTGTATCTAGTTGCTTGATGCTGGCATCGAGTTTTAAAAACTGAAAAATTTGTTTCACAGTCTCCCATTGACATCCTTCATCTTCATGGTCAATGTTCTTCACCAAGAGGTACATGTGCATTTGCAAGCTGAGATATTTAACTGCTTAGGAACAGTGATGGATAGAAAACTCCCATGGGCTGATTTGAAACTGCTATGTAATACTGTGACAGTAAGGTAGTTGTCTTTCATAGCACTCCCATGAGCCAGTTTCTGAACTATCCAGATGTTCCCAGTTATTTTCAGCCTAATTTGAAACAGTTGAGTTCTGAATGAAAGTTACGCAAGAGGAATTAATTATCCTATGTTGCAATCAGTGCACAATTACAATATTCATAAAGGTGCCAAACAACTGTAATACTGAATAAATCACATGCAAGCAGCTCAGTACAGTAACAAGAATGACCAAGAATTAATATTGTATATTGAATTAAGATATCGTAAAGTAGCACATTTTTTACTGAAATTAGATTCACAAGTATATATATATAAAATCTAAGAAACTATACCACTTAACATGCAAATCAATTCATTTATTCTAACTTGCAAATGTTTGTATTATTATGATCCATAACTTCTACGACTGTAATACTACTGTAAACCAGCATTTGCCTCTTCCCTACACTTCCTGCTGTCCAATGCTGAAGAGAGTCAGCAGCAAGGGAAACAGAGTTGGGGTGGTGCATGACAGAATGTGGGAGGGGAGGGGAGGGGAGGGGAAAAGGTGGTGGAAGGAGACAAATCAGCGGTGAAGTTTGCAATCAAAGTCATAGAAGAAGCAAATGGGACAAGACCGTGTGGACAGTGAGGGAAGCAAACCAGTTATGAAACAACGCATGACATACTGCAAGGAAGTGGGAGAGAACAGGGGTAAAAGCAGCAGCAATGGCTGTGGAAAAAATGAGGGTACAGTGAGGTAAGCAGGAAGGGACCACATGCAAAGTCAGGTGAGGTGCAGGGTTATGCGAGGTGTCATTGAGGGTCAGTGAGCAAAACAGCAAAGGTCTGCAGGGGCAAGGCAGTGAAGGGAATCAATACTTTATCTTAACATAATGGAGGCAGCTGTACGGGATGGTGCTGACGTGGCATCTGGACATGAGGACAAAAAGGACTCACCTAGCTTTTTGTATCCACAACCACAACCTTATATACCTAATCACCCAAACACCTATGGAACTAAGAATTTGCTCGAGTAGCCTCCCAAGCACATAATGAAAGGTCCCAATTAAGTGTGATTACTAAAAAAGAAAGTGCCAATAGTGTTTGGAAGACCGATAAAACTCATTAAACTTGAGTCTGCATATGACTGAAGTTAACACAAGGCAAGAGCATGGTGAATATCTTTCCATAATATTAACAAATTGTTGCATTCCAAGCTAGTCAAATTAAATTGCTTAAAGATGATTAATTGCCAATGGAGTGAAAGTAAAATGTTCTTACACTATGCACCTGAGATTCTCCAGGCTTTTCTTTCCAGTCTCCAGTAAGTCTTCTTGGCACGGCTGAATTGCGGGTGCACTGTAATGAGTCACAGCTCTGATTTTCCACATCGGTTTTATCCTGCTCTCCTTTCTTTTTTGAACTAACAGCTTCTTTGGCTGCAGGTTGTATTGTGCCAAAGTAACCATCACTGGACGTATCCAATTTATTGCTTTCAATTTTGCAGCAGGAATACCCCAAACCTCTGCGGTTTGCAGAGGCTGAACACCAGGAATGTGAGCTTTCTGTGTTAGCTGATTTATTTTTTGCATTGTTTATGACGTTGTGAGTACAAGTGCTCGAGTCCAAGTTACTAGGATAGGAACAGTCTGATTTTTCTCTATTAAATGTACTTGCATTGTCAAGTTCTGAGATACCATGGTGTGTATCAGGGGTATGTAGATGTAATTTAGAATTATCTGTACAGTTCACAATGTCCTCATGGAAGGAAACAGGACATAATGACTCTACTGTAGTTTTCTTGTCGATTACAGCGTTGTCAGATTGTGGGCACTTGCAGTTCACTTTACCTGTGTCAAGGGTTTGTGACAGGTCTGATTTATTATCTTTATTTACAGTTCTTTCAGCAGGACATTTTGTTTCTGATGTGCCACTGTTATCAGTAACAGAGTCCACTGGAAATAGTTTTCGTCGTGTCTGTGATTTTGGGCAAACTGTTTTATCAATGCCAACTTTTACCTTTCTACATAATGTGACTGGGGTATCTTGGGAAGAGGTCCTGCTCTTCTCCATGCATCTGTTTTCGAGGAAACTGCTTTCAATGCAGGCAGCCGAACTGCAAGGAGTCTCTTTCCCTCGGCTTTTCAGGCTTTCTTCATATGAGCTCTGAAGTAGTTTTGCACTCGTTGAACTTGGCTCTTGCACTGCACTAAAAGGACTTCCAGCAGTATGTGTATTTTGTTCACAATAACTCAACTGTTGGGCAATTCGCGCAATCACTTCTTCCCTTTCTTGAAGCAAATTTCCTATCAAAGGGTTAATCTCACCTGACAGAATAGGAGAAGATGTACTGCTGGTTCCATTGGAATCTGTAGCTGCAAATGACTTTAATGTCTTCATTGTTTGGCTCTCATATGACTGTAGTTTAGTTATTTCAGTAGCATTTGCCCAATTGCAACACTGAGCCTTAGTCTGTGAATTTCTGATTTCAGGTATTTTGTCAGAATCACTTGTTGATGATTTGCCTGGTTCCAAGATCTCAGGAGAAGGACATTTTCTTGTGTTTACTGTATTTGTTGATAGCGATCCATGGTTTCTGACAGCTGTCAATGTTTGCTTATTATACTTCTGTTGTACCCCTGGCATACAGTGCTCTTTTCCACTGGTAGATTGAGAAGCATCTTTTTCTTGACTGGGAATATTTTTCCCATAGAAACTGATAGTACTATGGATACTGCACGTCAACAGTGGGTAGGTAGGCTGCCTGGGCAAGGATAGGACACTCACTCGCAAAGCCAGGTTATGGGAAATATTAGGAATTGGAAAGACATGTTCAACTGGAGGCTGGGTAAAATTTAGCAACATATCTTCATCTGTTGCACTTATTCTGAAGATTAAGCAAAACAAAATTAACAAGTCACATACAAAAATATAATCGGTGGGAAAAAAAACTTACCTAATGCATCATTACGCCTAATGCTGAAACAATCTTGGCTGGAACAACAAAAGCTAAAGCCTGGAATTTCTGTAAGTGAAAGGGTTTCTCATAACTGGAGACAAAAGCCAAGGTGGGTGTATACCTTCCTTTGGTGGGAAGTGGGAACTGGAGTTGCATTTTATAAGGTACAGTTAATTTAGTGGCTGCTATTGGGCTTGCCATCCTTTAAAAATAGTGCCCCTTGCTCACCCATTCCAAAACAGTTGCTAAACCAATCAGAGGACCCGCAGCAGTGATCTCACTGGGAGTGGAGGCTGCTGGTACAATGTAGATAGAGGAAGAGTCCACATTGACGGATAAATCCCCTCACAACTAGCACAGCTAGTTAGGCAGGCCCTGCCAAGAGGTATGCAATCACAGAGGACAGGAGGCACTGATGCCACAGAATTAGCCACCGCTCCCTGGGGTTCCATTGTGGGCGAAAGAGTGTCCAAGAAGGAGAGGCTCCTCATATCCCCAGAGCCCAACAGGATTTACCTGGCAATCTGCTAACATGCTGAAGAGCAATCCACCATTGCTTTTATGGCTTCTTTAAAATGCCTTGAGGCATATTTATAAAATCCTTTAATATAAAACAAGTTGTTCTTAATTATTTGTACTCTCCATTAATTTTGTCATACTATCTGCACTTGGACTTGGAAATTTCTCTGGTCATCCTTCTCGACACATAGGAAACACCTGACTGAGATGCAAATGACATTTCCCAATATACTTTCCCCCACTGAACTTCATCTGCCACAGTTTTGCTGACTCACTTAATCTGTTAACATCCCAACTTTCTGATCCCATTTACACCATAAACTGTACTGCCCTAATTTAGCATTATCTGCAAACTGAGATAGGATGGATCTCTATTCCTTAATTATATTATATTATACAGTCCCTGGTGATCAGCACTAATCACATCCAGCAAATTGGAGTATATATTCAGCATCCTCACTTTCTATCCCATATGTCCTCACCAATTTTCTCTATTTGAATGTGTTACCTCCATTATCATGCCAGGTTAATTTTGAGGTACCACGTGGACACTTCTCTCCTCACCTTGCCCTTTGCTTGTCGATTGATGTCCTTCAAGCTATACATAATCAATACAGAGAGATGCCTACATTTTTTGGGGGAGGGGCTATCGCTATTATTTATCATCATTAATTATCTATAACAAGAAAAAGAACAGGAACCTTCCTTTTTGAAATGTACTGTTCCAAAACATGAAAACACTATTTAGTTACTCACCGGTAAAGAATATTGCGTGGAACAGCACCTTGTGATGCACTCAGCCAAGCACTCAGCTGAGAAAAAAAGACATATGAACGGACAGCTTGCAGAAGACTCCTTTCTTCAATAAAACGATCTCCAGTTCTGAAGGTTTAAAAATAAGAAACTTTAATAGTATTATTATAACAAATGTTATGATCTCAGTTGATGGTAATACTGGACAAGTCAGATTCCAGAGTGAAATCCCACTGGAGAGATGACAAATTTTATTTTTACATTTTGTTTACTGTGATAGTCACTGGACATATTCAAAAAGGAGGTTACCAATATACTTAACAATATCAAAGTTTATTGCACAAGGGAAAAAAAAACCTTTATTTCACACAAGTTTAGATTCAACCCTTTTAACCTCAAAAAACAGTCTTGTATGTATTCAAAACTCAGGGGTCATCCAATTTCCATTTTCAAGTTCTTTGTTCAGTTAACATGGTTATAATTGATTTCTTTCTGGAAAATATCTGTGTTCTTCATTAGCTAATGTTTTTTCATGAGATCTTTAAATTACTTAATCTTATTAAGATGTGTTTCTTAAACTCAAACATTCAACAGCCACATAGGATGTCTTCCGCTCTGACATCTTAAAGCGGTTTTTGAAACTTTTCTCTTACTAGCTTCTAAGCCAATCCAGTCTGCCTTGACTGTTTTGGAGATTGCTAAACTGCACTGACGATATACGTTCTTTCAGAATGACCTGTTTCTATCCAAAAAGAAATCTCCTCACATACTGACCTATTGGATAGTTCGCGCCTCCTACCTGAAAGGAAAATTATCTTTGACTCAATCTCCCTGTGTCATTGCATATTTGGCAACAGCCCAAATTTTTCCTCTTCGACCCTTGTTTCAACTACTCAACCCAAAGATTGTTTTTAAAAGCCTCTTTTCAATGTATGTAAACAGATTTCCTGACAATCCTTCGGCAGAGAGGTAATGTAAAATGAAAATAAAACTGTCCTGCCCTTAAGCCACAGAACACAGAAATTTAAATCAAAATTAAAACTATACATAGTCCTATCCACTTTACAATACAGATTCCAAATAATAATAAAAATAATAATAATAAATTATAAGCCTTAATAACACCTTCCTGCAGAAAAGTCAACTTTAAGAGGCATTTACAATTTTCTATTACACGTTTCTCTTATCACTACACTTATTTTACTTAAGCAGATTTAATTTTGACCAAAGTAATATTTACATTAAATAGACATGGAGTTTCTGTAATTATCCTACTCTATAAGCCAGTTTTGGTCATGATACTTGTTTTCTTCCACTATATCTCTTGATGCTATCTGCATAATATTATCTATACTGGTTGTGTGAGGGATTTTTAACCTGTGTGGTGGCAGCATTAAATTCCAATGAAACAAACAGTCTCAAGTTCTTGTTATGAAACATTTCAAGAAAAATCAAAAGGTTATGATCAACAAAATTATTAGACATTTAGATTTCAAAGTGCGGTAAAGCCAATACCAAATTCAAAGTCTCTTTCTCCACAGAATAATTCAGCTAGCATTATTTAAATTGCAATAAAAATAAGTAAGTGGCGGCTCAATCCCCATTTCATTCCCCTGTAGTACCACTCTCAGCAGTACTGGTAAACAATGTAAACAGCTTAGCATAATTTGGAACTGCTAAAACTAGTGCAAGTCAGTCCAGCTTTCAAATTGTCAGAGGTCTCTGACAGGCTTTTGGCTATTGTAATTTCTTGTCTTTCTTTATCAACTTGTCAAAAGCACCATTACAGTGCTGAAATTCAGAATGAACTGTCGATAAAATCCACTCATGCCGACATATCATAATATTCTGTGCTTGTCTTAGACATGGCAGATTCTAAATTAGCCCTTAGTTGCTTTTTATAAGAACTATTTTGTCTTGTCCCAGTGTAGCCCAAATAAGTCAGAGCCATATAGCATGGAAACAGACCCTTCAGTCCAATTAGTTCCCAAACTAAACTAGTCCCACTTGTCTGCATTTGGCCCATATCCTTTTCCTGTACTTATTTGAATGTCTTCTAAATGTAGTAACTTACCAGCATCCATCACTTCCTCTGGCAGTTCATAACACACAAAAAACACTTTAAAAAGTTGCACTTTGTGTCCTTTTTAAATCTCTCTTCTCACCTAAAAACATGTTCCCTAGATTTGAACTCCCCCACACTACTGTAAAATTGAATGTGCTTGTTTTTGTTTGTGTGCAATAAACTTTGATGTTCATTTGTTAAAAGAACATTGGCAGCCTCTTGTGGATTTGATCAGTGACTGACCAAAATGGTAAACAAATTACAAAAATGAAACTTATTATCTATCACGCCAGGTTTCACTCTGGGATCCGACTTGTCTAAGAACAAAGAACAGAGAAAATTTACAGCCAAAGAACATGCCCTTTGGCCTTCCAAGCCTGAGCCGATCAAAATCCACTGTCTAAACCGATCACCCAATTCCTAAGCATCTGTATCCCCACCTACTCATACATCTGTCCAAACGCACCTTAAATGGACCTACCGTGCCTGCCTCTACTACCTCTGCTGCCAACGTGTTCCAGGCACATACCACCCTTTGTGTAAAGTACTTTCCAAGTGCATCCCCCTTAAACTTTTCACCTCTCACCTTGAATACGTGACCTCTCGCTATTGAATCCCTCATCCTGGGAAAAAGTTTATCTCTATCCACCCTGTCTATACCCTTCATGATTTTGTAGACCTCAATCAGCTCCCCCCCCCCAATCTCCCTTTTTCTAATGAAAACAATCCTAACCTATTCATCCACATCCTTTTGGTGGTGACCAGAACTGTACACAGTATTCTAAATGCGGCCGAACCAAAGCCTTGTACAATTTTAACATGACCTGCCAGCTCTTATACCCAATACCCCGTCTGATGAAGGCAAGCATACTATATGCCTTCTTGACCACTCCATCCACCTGTGCAGCCACTTTCAGGATACAATAGACCTGAACATCCAGGTCTTTCTGCTCATCAACTTTTCCAGAGGCTCTACCATTTACAATATAGTTGGCTCTAGGATTAGACTTCCCAAAATGCATCATCTCACATCTGCCTGGATTGAACTCCACCTGCCACATCTCTGCCCAACTCTCCAGTTATTCTATATTCTCCTGTATTCTTTGACTGTCCCCTATGCTTTCAGCTAGTCCACCAATCTTTGTATCATCTGCAAACTTACTGATCAGACCAACAATGCCCTCTTCCAGATCACTTATGTATATCACAAACAACACTGGCCCCAGCACTGATCCCTGGGGAACACCACTGGTCATCTTTCTCCATTTCGAGAAACTCCCTTCAACTACTCCTCCTCTCTGTCTGCTGTAGCTCAACCAGTTCTTTAACCATAGTCTAGTATGACCATCAGCTAGCAGTATAACATGATACAAATTCCCACATATGACAACTATCTCTTCTTGCAAAAGATAAAAGCCCTTAACAACAGCTTTTTCTTTTAAAAAGGAAGTCTTCTTCCATTCCTCAGCAAAAGTACAAGCTCTCCTGTCCACTATTCTGTTAATTGCTACCTTGACAATATAGAAATGCTTGTACTTCTGTAATTCGTTGAACCATCAAAAATTCCTTGCTCCTGATAGGGACACCCAAGAGGGCAAAGTCTGGGGTGAGATGCCAGACAAACTGCAGTTCAAAAGGTTCTTAATTGCACAATAGCTAAAGAACATTGGCTTAATTGCATATCTGACTAGCTATGAAGGCAGAAGGCAGCTACAGTGGCAGGGTGATCCTAGTAATTGAAGTTTGATGTATCATTAAAATCTGACCACCAACTTATTAAGACTGTATGGACAATTATAATGCCAAGGCCGCAGCTTGAAACAAAGTGATGCACGATCATCTGCCAAGGTTAATTTGTCAAGTTATGTTGTGACAGAGGTCTCCTAAAGTGGACAGGGCTATGTACCTAGTCATGAATGTACACATATGTAACAGAAGCATGAAGACCACTAGACTCTTGTGTTGGGACAGAGGTGTCTTTGAGCAACAGCATCTGTGATTGAGGAATCGTCATGTAAACTCTTCTAGTTATCTACCAATTTGGGATGAGAAAAGGTGTCCTAAAAATACAGTTGCACTTACCCCGGTTGGGATACTATCCCACTGGAATCACCAACTGAACGTTCAAAGAAAGAAAATACTTATCCTTATTACTTCTTGGTGCATATGATGAATAACAATGAGCTTTCTGACCTGTTTCTTTCATTTACTTCAAGCAATACCAGGCTGAGGTTCAACACTTCAACAGTGGAAGGTAAATTTCAACCAACAGCACAATAACACTGTTGTAGAACTTCATCTCCCAAATCTAAAACTGTCAGCACCAGACAGTTCACCTTCAAACACCATGGGATAGAATGTACCACCCACAAAGTACATATATAAACAGATCTTCAAATTGAACACCCTCATAGCATTTGTGATAAAACCCTACTCTGCTCCACACACAAGTTGGTAAGGTACCAACTTTTTGGATAATGCTGAAGTATTCTCAAATCAGAAACGCCAAGTGGATGATTCATCCACTTGCTAAGAACCCCAGCATCACAAATGCCAATCTTGAGTCAATTCCATTCATTGCATGTGATCTCAAGAAATGGTTGAAGGCTCTGGACACTAAAGTTTACAGGACCAGACAACATTCCAGCAGCAGTACTGAAGACCTGTGCTCCATCTAGCCGTTCCAGTAGAGCAACAACATTGGCATCTACTCAGCAGGATAAATCCAACCCAGTATATACTACCCCATCAATCTACTCTCAAGCATCAACAAATTGATGGAACAGAAAATTTTCAGCGCTTTCAAGTGGCATTTTCCCAGCACATACAAATGGTAGCAGTCACTGAAGGTCAATCATCTCATTCCCAGGATATCACTGCAGGAATTCCTCAGGGTAGTGTCACAGACCCAACATTTTCAGCTGCTGCAATGATCTTCCTTTGACCATGAGGTCAGAGGGGGATACTTGAAGATAATTGTCCAATGTTAAAAACTATTTACAATATCTCACACACTGAAGTAACTAGTGTCAACTTGCAACAAGACTCGGACAACATCCAGGTTAGCGCCAATAAATGGCAAACAACATTTATGCACACAAGTACCAGGCAATAACCATCTCAAACAAAAAACAACTTAACCATCTCCCCTTGAAGTTCAGTAGAATTATCATAACTAAACCCTCATCTGTCAATATCTCCGGTTTACCACTGATCAGAAACTGAATGAGATTAGTCAAGAAATGAGTACACAAGAGCAATTCAGAGGCTAGGATTTTTACGGCATATAACTGTCTCTCCAGTGCCTGTCTACCATCTACAAGTCAGGAGTATGATGGAATACTCTTCACTTGCCTGGATGGGTCCATCTCTAATATCACTCACTAAGCTCCAAACCATTGAGGTCAAGGCAGCCACTTGACTGGCACACCATTCACCGTCAACAATGACAGCAGCATGAACCATCTACACAATGCACTGCAGTAACTCATCTAAGTTCCTTCAGACCCACTGGGTGTACTGACAGCCCATGGACTGGACAGATTTGTGTAAGGAATCTCATCACCATTTTCAACGGCTATTAAGGATAGAGTTTTAACACTGGCCTAGGTAGCAATGCCTACATCCAATGAACAAATAAAAAACTTCAACTTTAATGCTCTTTTCTGGAGGCTAACCAAGAATGTCTTTTAGAAACACAACACAATCCAAATAGAACAGTAGAAGTTAATATGAGAGAAGTTCCTCCAGCATCAGAAGTAGTAGTACGAGTAGCACATTTATTAGTGACATGGAGGTGCCATTGTTGGACCAGGGTGGACAAAGTTAAAAAATAAAACTCACAACGCCAGGTTATGATCCAACAGGTTTATTGGAAGTACAAGCTTTTGGAGTGCTGCTTCTTTGTCAGATAGCTAGTGGAGCAGGGCTATAGGACGCAGAATTTATAGTAAAAGATCAAAGTGATAAAACAACCATTTCAATGTATTGAACAAATCTGGATTGCTATTAAGTCTTTAATCACTTAGAATGGGTTGCGGGTTTCAATTCATTAACATGTAAATCGCAGAACTTCTCTCAAGTCACAATCCCAAGACAGCTGCAGGAATTATTAAAAAAAGGTGACATCTCAGCTCAGACAATGCATTAAAGGTGGAGTCTGTCTGTATTCCAACCTTGAGTCAGACCCGTTCTATTTCCAAAGTAAGAATTTATAAAATGTCACATGGACTGCCTGCCTACAGATTGTGTGCTTTTTGAACAACGTAGAATGTATCTGCCAATATAAATCTGCAAATGCAAATTCACCCCATAGACTTACATGTGTGCGCGCGTGCATGAGAGGGAGTGTAAGGGAGTGAGAGAGACATCGTGAGTATGTGTGTGTGAGACAGAGTATATGCCTGTGAGAGGGTACGCACATGAGTGAGAGTGTAGGGGGGGTGTTGGACTATAACCTGGTGTTGTGATTTTTAACTTTGTCCACATTTATTAAATAATAATAACAACAACTAGATGACACAAGCCAGGATTTCAACGGATTGTGTGTTATGGATGTACTCTGGTTCTCTGTGCAGACAGGGAAGGAGACATGCATGATCAGCAAATCCAATTTCAGGCCATTCTGCATTAACTAACCGTAGTCATCCTGCTCCAAGAATATTTATTCTGTTTGCAGAACCTGATTAGATAGTACCAGACTGTTATTTAGATTAGCAGCAGCCGATAAGTAGGCAGACACATTTGAACACCCCAACCAAATCCATAATCTAGGGGTACGGTAAATAGACAAGGTCTTTTCCCTGGGCTGGGGATGTCCTGAACTAGAGGTCATAGGTTTAGGGTGAGAGGGGAAAGATTTAAAAGGGACCTACAGGGCAACTTTTTCACGCATATGGTGGTGCATGTATGGAATGAGCTTCCAGAGGAAGTGGTGGAAGCTAATACGATTACAACATTTTACAGGCATCTGGATGGGTATATGAATAGGACGTGTTTAGAGTGCTGGCAAATGGGACTAATTTAGGAAAACATGGACAAGCTGGATTGAACGGTCTGTATCTGTGATGTTTGTCTCTATGACTTTATATGTAACAGCACCAAGTTTGCAAAGCTTTGGCAAGTACTTCTGTTCAGCAATGTAAGCCCCTATGCATATCCTATAAGCAAAATACCCCATTTCAATAATTAAACTATTTTAAAATCTTAAAAATTAAAACACTTATAAGCTAATACATCCATAATTTCAGCATTAGAATAATTTTACTATGTAGGCTTCTGTACATCAGCATATACTGCAATATTTTTGCCACTGTTCTCAGCACAGTCAAGATTTCATTTTAGAGTGGGTTAAAAAGAGTATAATGAATGAAAATATATGGAGAGCACTGGGAAACACTGGTAGTGGTGACTACAAAACCAAATTTAGTCATAATAAGGCTCCCTTATACTTCATACACAAATTATCTGACTAGAGATCAATTTATCCCAATGATAGTTGCGCCAAATTATCTATTTTGCATCTATTAAAGATGCTAAATCTTTTACCCACAGTGAAACAAGATTATTAAACCTAATCACTGTAGTACATCGTACCAAAACGAATTCCAAAACCAAAATACAACAGCAGTTGATTCTTGAAGTCTTACAATGGTTTCGGTGTTATATTCTTTTCTTCAACAGCATTGTTCATTTTTTCACAAAACAAAAGAAGGAAAATAAGATGACTACTAATTTGGTAGCGTTTTACAATAGTGAAGAACAAAGACTCACTGTTTGGGCACTGACTGTAAAGACCACCTTTCCAGCAGCAAAGCATCCTGTTTGATAGCAGGGTCGTTTATATCACTCCCCTCTGTGGATGGACCGTCAGTGTCGCTATAGCAACAGTCGGGAAGCAACATCACTTCAACCATGATGGAAATATTATTCCTCCACAGAAGCAAAACCCGAGACCTGGTTCTTCTAGCCTGACAACACTGTCAAAATACAGGGAGATATAAAATAAAAGAGAAATTATGAGCTAATGTGAAAACAAAACTTTTCAATTAAAATCCAACTTGTCCACATTGACAAGTTATTGATTTATGTTTTCAGTTTGGACAGAAATTAACAGTTAATATGAATTGGATATCTTCTATTAAAAAGTTTGATAAGAACATACTTGCGGCACTTTTTCAATGCATTCGTGTTTTGTACTTAATGACTGTCCAAGTTGTGCTGGAGGGCAATGAAATCCTTCTGTACGACCTTTCACCGAGCATTCTGGAGTGCGCCCCTCAGTGATCAGCAAGGTCAAGGAAAGCAAAAACTCCTCAGCATCGTATTCAAAATACTCATCTATTGTATCTGCAAGAAAAAGAATAAGTATTTAACGACATAGGACTCCTTATAAATCCCATTAGCCTTCCCTATCTTATTGTACACAAGAGCTAGTATGAAGAAGTTGGAAATCCTAAACTGTATTAATCACTGGAGGAAGTGGCTCAGCAAATTTTTGAAACACAATAGATAAATTGAGCCATAATCTGGGCTAACCACGATTAATGAAAACAGGACTAAAACATAAAAAATTGACAAGGATCATTTGTGGTCATCTCACATGTTTATGACAACTAAAATAGCCTATGATTTCTTGCAGAAGCTTTTTAAATCAAACTAAAGTTTGGCAGTTGTTTATTTTATTTCAGGCACCACTAAGAAACTTAATTACCTTCAGTATAGATTAAAAGCATTAACTTACTAATTGTGAAAACCATTGTTCCTCTTTGAATGTCAAAATGCCGACATCACATCACACACAGTGAAGGATTCATAATGAATATATACTGGGTCCTTTGTTACAGCTGATACCAAATCCAGCCAATAATTAGAAGCAGGAATTAAAATTCAGCAATTCATGGCAATTATAACTGCAACAGTCATTGTGCAAGTTGTGGAGCCCTTTGTGGTTTTTACTGTAAATTCTGTGATCAAATTATCTTTTTGGTATAAAGCATAACACTGAAATATCATTTTGCAACTAATTTTGTTACGAAAAATTCAAAGGAATCAGAAATATAGTCCAGGGGGTCTTCAAAAATACATCTGCCTGATCATAAATTCAATTGTACAGTACAGTAATTACTTTCTTTATCACAACAAAATGTACATCCAAGATGGTAACACCGGTATGGTAGGTAGTGTTCAGGCTCCTGAGCTTGTCTGCGCCAGGTTGGCTGCATCCTTCTCTTTTGCATCTTTTTCATTTCTCCATTTTCTGGCATCATGGGGAAGCTGGAGTGGAGGCCGGTAGGTCATTAGCTGCGGTAGTGGCAGTGCCTAGTGTGAGGACTCCTGGCTGCAGTAGGCCTTGGGGATTCAGTGGGTCGTTGTCTGCGGCAGTGCTTACCAGGTTGTGATAAGCCTGAAGCGCGTAGAGTCCTCAAGGCCTGGGACACTTTGCAGAAGCCCTCGAGCTGCGTTGGAAGACCCCTTTTACAGAAGATGAACTCTATTTCTTTTTATTCTTTTTGTAACTCAAACGGAGCCAGATTGTGGTAACACTTTTTACTGTATCTTTCTAGATATATGTGGCAATAAATAATCCATAATTCTCAAAGTCATTCTGTATGCAATGCAACAGAAGGTAGCCTGTAGTCATTGTAGGAGCAGAGGCAGTGTTACTATGGTCTGTCTGGAATATACATTTCTTCAATTTGCTTTACAACATGCTAAAAGTTTAACTTTATTGTAGAAGACACCTTCTTGGGTTCAGGAGCATCACTTATTTCCATACACAATCTGAATGCCATATTCAAATAGAGTTGGCTTATACTGCCTTAACTGTGCTCATACAATAACGATGGTTTATAGCTTGCATATTTGCAGCCCTATTTTATACACAAAAATACTTCTTCACACTGTTCATTCAGCTGCTTGATTTCACATCAAGCAGACATAAAGGACAACAGTTACAATAGATGAATCCAGACAACAGTACAGATTTACCTCAATTCGTGCTTCTCTCTTCATAAAAAACACATACTCCACAAATCCTCACATGAATGGGTTGCCTTAACTTAAACATAAGAGCCAAGGGGAGAACCTCTGAGTTGTCTTGTAGGGTTTTCTGAGTTTGCTCTCTTCAAAGATAGAGATCAAAGGATTTTTCAACTTAAGTACAAGTTTTTTTTTGAAAAAAATTACTTGAATAAGCCAAAAAAATTACTGGCTGTTTAGACTCTTGGACAAATAAATAGAATGGTTTACATCTTTTGCCTGAAAGCCTTTCCTATAAATTGAGTACACTTGCAACATTAAGGTTAGTCGTTTTCAAATTCCTTTTGTGGAAAACAGGCAAAGGTTCCGATTTATTTACTTATCAAGAGAAGTCATTTTCTTATTGGAACTGGCTGCTAAATTTACCAAAAGAGATGAATGATCAGTGGTGGCATGATGAATGTTTATGGGGAGTTCCTCTTACTCTTCTTGGATCCGTACCATCTACCCAAATGAGTAAAATGAGGCAGTTAGGCCTTGTTTTAATATCTTATCCAAATTAGAACATGTTCAATAATACAGCCTTCTCTGAACACTTAATGTAAAAAAAAAAATTCAAATTATCGCAACAGGCAGAATTCTCAGTCAGAATTCAGGACCTGACATGAAGGCAAGATGGCAGTCAGAAAAGTGCAGCGTGATGTACAGTCATCTGTTGTGATTTCCCCTAGAATGGCCAAATTAATGGCCAGAATGTAGGTGCAATATCCAACTAAAGATGGGAAGTTAGCTTTCAAAGCTCAAGGGGCAATAAGACACCCTCCAGCACAGAGGAAGAGCAGATTGACTTTTCAGGTACAAAGTGTGGGAACCCCAAGATTTTGACTTTAAAATTAAAATAAAAACATGTTCCCAGCAGCTTGTCCACCAATGTGAAAGGATACCTCTCTCAGAATTGAGCAATTCAAAGCCTGCAGGGGTGCTGGTTTCCTGGTCTGTAACTGGGAGGGTGAACCAAGGCAGCTACATTAAATTAGCCTCTAACAATAGGGCTTAATAAGAATTCAACAAGGTCAACTGACACAGGTAGCAGTGCTGCTCCCCCTTTCCTGCTCTGGGCAAAGGCCTGGTACAAGATGATGCTGGAAAACCAGCATGTCAGCTTGAATCTTCACACCTGTGTTTCTGTACTGTGTGCCCCCATTGGTTCACAACCTGGAGTTGAGACTAAACCTGGGCTCTTCGCATTTATAACTGACAGCAAAATATGGATCTCAATGATAAACCATTTTTGAAAGACATGAAATATAGAGTCTTTGGATGTAAATTTAGATGGAAACTGCACCTTTCAAAACAACCAAGTTTATGGAAAATAAAACAGCAATATGCTGAAAGCAGCGTTTCATCAGCCACTTATTTTACAAATAGGAATCAAAATTTCAAGGCAAGGACAAAAAGCACTATTCATGCAGCAGGCTCTTGTTATCAAAACACTATTAATCTAACAATATAGTTATTGTTACTTACAGTGACAAAGAAATTGTCGTATGAAAAGGAGATACATGCTTACTGAGGCACAACTAGTTCAGATAAATGCCAAAAAAATACAATTTGAAGAAACAAAAATTGCTGGAATAAATTCAGTAGGTCTTGCAGCATCTGTGGAGACAAAGCAGAGTTAACCCTTCGGGTCCAGTGATCCTTCTCAGAACTGATTGTAGCTAGGAAAAGGTTGGTACTTATGGAGGCAGAGGGAGAGAAGGAAGAGTAAACGATAGGTGGAGATTGAACCAAGGGAGAGAGAGAAAATCAGTTGGGCAGACAAAGGAATAGGGAAAGGTCAGTTTGGGAGAATGAATAGCTGACAATGATTTGTTTCCAATAGTAGCCCATATGATGATAAGGCCTGGTGTGTGGGGGTTGGGCTAAGAACATGGGAGAAGACATTCAAGCCCTGAAAGTTTTGAACTCAATATAGAGTCCAGAAAGTTGTAAGGTTCCGAAGTAGAAAATGAGGTCCTATTCTTCCAGCTTGCACTAAGCTTCTCTACAGCAATGCAGTAAACCAAAGACTGAGATGTTAGCCAGGGAACACGGTGGTGTGTTGAAATGGAAGGCAACTGGAAGATTAGGGTCATTTTTGCAGAAAGAACATAGGTTTTCCGCAAAGCGGTTGCCCAGTCTGTACTTGGTCTCCCCAGTTTACAGGAGACCACATTGTAAGCAAATACAATTAATTAGATCGAGTGAGATGCAGGTAAATCACTGCTTCATCTGGAAAGTGTGTCTGGGACCTTGATTAGTGAGGACAGAGGAAGTGAATGGGCAGATGTTTCACTTTCTGCAATTGCAAGGTCAGATGCTTTAGGAGCATCCTGGGGTTGTGGTTTGGATGGTTTTGCCATCCCACTGGGAAGTGGCAGAAATGGCAGCTAATGATCCTTTGGATGTGGATGCTCGTGGGATGGTAGATGAGGACTTGGGAGCCTATCGTTGTTGTGGAAGAGAGGAAAAAAAAAGACGGAATGAGGCCTGAGGTGCAGGAAATGGGTCAGACATGGCTGAGGACAACCAACTCCCATTCCTAGACGTGATGGTACAGAGAACACCGAACGGAGAATTCACCACAAAGGTATACAGGAAAGCCACACACACAGACCAAGTCCTGAACTACGAAAGCAACCACCCCAACACACACAAAGAAGTTGCATCAAGACACTATTCAAAAGGGCCACAACACACTGCAGTACCCCAGAACTGCAAAAAGAGGAAGAACACCTCTACAATGTATTCGCCAAAAACAGATACCCGCACAATTTCATCAACAGATGCCTAAGGGAAAGAACAAAACGAGGACATGCCGCACCCCAAAGGACTAGCCACACTACCATACATCAAGAGCATTTCCGAACTGACAGCCAGACTACTGCGACCACTAGGACTTATAACAGCGCACAAACCAACAGCCACTCTCAGACAACAACTCACCAGAACTAACGACCCCATACCCAGCATGACCAAAACCAATGTAGTGTACAAAGTCCCATGCAAGGACTGCACAAAACACTACATAGGACAAACAGGAAGACAGCTAACGATCCGCATCCATGAACACCAACTAGCCACGAAACGACACGACCAGCTATCCTTAGTAGCCACACACGCAGATGACAAGCAACATGTATTCGACTAGGACAACACTACTATTATAGGACAAGCCAAACAGAGAACAGCCAGGGAATTCCTAGAGGCATGGCACTCATCCACAGATTCAACCAATAAGCACATCGACCTGGACCCAATATACCGACCACTGCAACGGACAGCTGGAACTGACAACCGGAAGCGGCAGGTACAAATCACTATAAATGCCAGAGGAAAGATCACAGAAGCGCTTCACAGAAGGCTCCCAAGTACTGAGGATGTCACCTAGACAGGGGATGAAACGTCTGCAACACAAATTCCCAGCTCGGCGAACAGAACCACAACAACAAGCATCCAAGCTACAAATCTTCTCACAAACTTTGAACAATGAGGGCCATGTCAACCATGGTGGTGGGGAATCCTCTGTTGAGGAAGGTGGTGGACATTTCAGAGGCCCTGTTGTAGAAGATGGCATCATCTGAACAAATGCAACTGAAACAGAGGAACTGGGAGAATGCAATTGTGTCTTTACAGTGGGAGACAGTGAGGACGGCAGATGCTAGAGATCAGAGTCGAGAGTGTGGTGCTGGAAAAGCACAGCAGGCCAGGCAGCATCTGAGGAGCAGCAGAATTGATGTTTTGGACATAAGCCCGATTCCTGAAGGGCTTATGGCCGAAACGTCGATTCTCCTGCTCCTCGGATGCTGCCCGACCTGTTGTGCTTTTTCCAGCACCACACTCTCAACTGTTTACATCCTCACACCCTGCCTACTGTATAGTCAAAATGGGTCAGCCAGTCAGGCAGCATCCAAGGAGCAGGAAAATTGACGTTTCAAGCATAAGGTCTTCATCAGGAATGTGAGGATGTTTAGATAAAGTATCTGTGGGAATTGGTGGAATATTGGTGGCCAGCCTATCCCCACAAATGGAAACAGATGTTGAGGAGGGGAAGGGAGGACTCCAGATGAAGATGAGATTGGGGTGGAAATTAAAAGCAAAATAGATAAATTCTTCCAAACAACGAGAGAGGGATGCAGCACTGATGATGTAATTAATGTCCTGGAGAAAGACATGGGACTGGGAGCCAGAGGAGGACCAGAACAAGGAATGTCCCACACACCCCACAAAGAGACACAGTCATAACTGAGGCCCATGCAGGTACCCATGGCCACACGTTTGACATGAAGAAAGTGGGAAGAGTTAAAAGAGAAGCTGTTCAAGTTGATGGCGAGCTTAGCCAGTCAGAGGAGGCTGGTGGTGCATGGGGACAGTTCAGGCCTTTTTTTCCAGGAAAAAGCAGACAGCCCTGAGACCATCCTGATGTGGGGCTGGGTCTTTGCACGTCCACGGGAAAAACGTGGAGCCCGCAAACTGGAAATTCTGAAACTGACGTAAAGCGTCAGAAATATCACAGATACAAGTGGGAAGGGACTGGACTGGGGAGGAAAAGAAATCAAGTCGAGGTAGAACAGATGAGTTCTGGGAGGTAGAAGCAGACAGAAACAATGTGTCGGGCCGGGCAGTCCGGTTTGTGAATTTTGGAAAGAAGGTAGAAGCAGACTATGCGGGATGGGGAGACTTCAGCGAGAGATCACCAGATAAAATGAGATTGGTGATCATTATGGACACAATAGCCTGGCGTTCCATGGTGAGGTCATGATGGCATTATGTCAGTTACAGAATTTGCAGTTCACAGACCCCAGCAGCCTCCTCTTTACCATGGACGTCTTCTTTGGTTTCTTTTTGTACAGTACTTATTAGAATAATATCCTATAACTTCTCAAATCCAGAAATAGTCATTCAGAATTATTTTTTGGGTGTGTGTGTGTGTAAAACGCCATGACTGGCTACTTCTGATGTCTCCGAGGACAGACACGGAGCGCACGCGCGCACACACACAAGCCCCTCTCTTCACAATTTCTGGTTGAGTCACCAGTGCCTATAATTCAGAGATGCTAACACAGGATAAGTTGCCTTAACTACAGACAGACAGAAGGAGAAACACAGCAAAGTTAAAACACACCACTCATGTGAATCAATGAGTTACATTTGCTGACCTCTGCTTATGTTAAGTCAATGCAGAAACATCCTAGGTCTACACATCACTCACATGTGCTTTTTAATGTTAAAAGGACAAGAACACTGGCAACATGGCAAATTCAACATTTCAATAGTACAGTTTTCATTACTATTTAAAATGTGTTGTCCGCACTTTATGTCTCAGATACATACTTTATTCAATTCTCACACTTATGGTTAAACGTTCTAAGATTATTCTGAAATCCACAAATGTTTTGGTTCCTAGCAATCCAGACGAGATGCTACCATCCTTTATCTACAGCAGTTGCTATAATTTTTTTTATTAATACCCCTTATACTACATTTGTAGTCAACTAGATTTGTTAATCAGCAATCTAATGAGGAAAAATTTTGTTGTTTTTTTACTTTTGATGTATCTATTCATCTGATTTGATCTGTCCACAGTTAGCAATCTTCACTTTGTTTAAATTTATACATGGGTGACTATTATTTTGATTCCAGTATTCTCACCAGCATAGAAGTTACCATTTAGTAGTGTTCTTTTGAAACTACTACTGATGTAAGAACATCAGTTTGAAATATCAACTGTTTCTCTCTTCACTTTGCTGCCTAATGTTCTGAGTACTTCCAGTACTTTAATTCATACTGCATTATGGTGATGATCGGGGTGTGTGGTATAAAGAGAAAAACAATAATTTAGGAATGGGTGAGTTTTAAATGACTTTACTTCCTCAAACAGCCACAATTAATTACACAACTATTTATAAACTCAGGCAGGTACTGGGATCACAGAAATACAGTTGAAAAATGTGTTGCTGGAAAAGCGCAGCAGGTCAGGCAGCATCAATTCTCCTGCTCCCTGGATGCTGCCTGACCTGCTGCGCTTTTCCAGCAACACATTTTTCAGCTCTGATCTCCAGCATCTGCAGTCCTCACTTTCTCCTCACAGAAACACACGCCTTAGAAACAGTACATACTGCTAAACACAGTAAATAAATTACTACTCATTAATAAAGTATTAACAGAGTACACAAATGATTTTTTCAGCAGACAGAAGGTCACAAAGATTTTGTTGCAGTAAAGGCAGTTTTTTTAAAAACGTGGATTTGAATAGTAGCTTGCATTCACTGGAAATTGATAACGTTTCTGAATACACACTTGAAACTGAAGAATTAAAAAAAACTTTTCAAAGGACAAAGTAAAACAGAAAAGAGCTTAAATGCAATGTAACAAAACAACAAACAGCAAGAGGAACAGGCACATCACTTAACAGATATTTTACTCCGCATTAATATAACCAATACCATACACATCCGAAACAGGATTACCTCAATGTCAATGTCACACTTGGCAATAAGAGAATAAAGCTTTGATTTCACGTAATGAAGTACAAGACCAGTGCCTTTGAGTGGGTTTCTCATGCAACAAAACAAACCAACTAGCTGATGAAGCATGTTCATGTAATTGAGAATGCAGACAACTGGGAATACTTAACCTCAAACAGAACACACCCTATGTGATAGTATTGCTTTAGCCAAGTTTATAACATTAACTAAGTATTATTGAAATTACTTTAAAATTCAAAAAGATTACTTCTTCTTACAGAATCTTAGTAAGTCAAATTTATCTTTTAAATGTTCACATTAGTAATATATGGGGCTACACTTTCGTCAGGTGAATCCTATAACAGGTATATGAATTATTATTTTTCAGCTCCACCCTAATACACAGTGTGTATCCAATACTTAAGCAGAAGACATGATTTGGCCATAGGACAGTGAGCATTCACACCAGTATCAACAATCCTTTGCAAATCAGAGGATTTGCTTGCATTTATATCTGCTTGCATTTATTGAGTCTCCAACAATGTAGGAGATGTTACACAGCCCTTCACAGAACGTGAGCAAAATGAAGACCAAGCCAAAAGAAAGAGGAGAGATTAAGACAGTTAGCTAAGAAAAACTTCAACAAAAACAATCTTAAAGGAGATAAAGGAATTGGGCAGGAGATAATGGTCAGGGAGGTAAATCAATGGGACCCTTAAAAAGCTGAAGGCATGGTACCATTGACACAAAAGGGCTGCAGCTGTATTGAAGTCAGACAGATCAGGGTGGAGTCTGTACAGTCAGAGCAGGTTATGGAGTGAAGGGGGCAATGTATCAAGTAACTATTATGATAATCAGGACTGTCGTGGTTTATTTTTGAATATAAAACTTCATCATCCAATTACATTAGAATGCAGAGATATAAAAATATTTTAATTATTGAGTAGTGTAGTTTTGATGTGTGTATTTAAAGGCTGCAGTCCTATAATTTTACATATTGTATAGCAATTTCCAATGTAAACAAGTTAAAATATATAGGACACAGACTTTATATAAATCATCGGCTAAGGAAGCTTCAAACTCCAAATAGCAAATCTGTGAGTTTTGTTTTACGATAGTACGTTTCTTGATCTGTACAACCTGACAAAAACTGGATAGATGCAATATTTGTAACAATGACAAGTGAGATCTTTATAGACAGATCACTAGTTTGGTAATAACTTTGGAAGCATTCTAAATTTAAAGAAAACCCACACAGTTAAACATCTGTTAACTCTGCAGTACCATGTAATTGACGATAGTTAGAAGCACCTAAGAATCTTATTTTTGTAATGATATTAGTCATTATTGGCAACCCAGCACATACTGAATCATCTAAAACTTTAAAACCAACAAGTTATAAAGTTATAAAGTTACAAATTGTTTTGTACTTAAGGACATTCTGTTTATGACATACTATAATTCATTAAGGAGATGGTACAATATAGCTTGAAAAATTAAAAATGTAGACTAAGAATGTCTTTTCGTATTAGAATGCAGCTATTTTGCAAACAAAATTTTGAAATAAGATTTTGCACATTTTGAAAATTAATTACATTTTCTACATGTTGAATTAACAGGTGGCTTCAGTTCCAGAACTAGGTTCATACCTACTACTTTTCCTTCAAATAAAACTTTAATAAAAAATGCAGTTAACAGCATGAAAGGCTTCAACATCTGAAAATGGTTTAGTCAGTAACACAACGTCAATGCAAAAAAGAATTTACAGATTAGTTAAGTAAATCTAACTATATTTCCTTGTAGTGATTTGAAACTATCAGCTTACTTGTGTGTAATGCTTTATAATAACTTTACACCTCCCACCATAGCAAACACTGAAAGCAGATTGCCACATACATTTTCTGGATTCGTGATTTTTCATTTCCTATTCTAATACCAAGAGTTCAGATCTCAGTCTTGGTCGACAATTACAGTATAACCTTGCTCAATAGGACACAGCGACAAAGCACTCCTGCTCCCTGGTGAGTGCAGGAAGAACTGTTTGCAGTACCAATTCGGACAGCAAAACATAACTGCTCTTAGCCAGTCGCAGAAGTCCAATGACAGAGCAATTTCCAGTTAATCCATTCTCTTTCCAAATGAAGGAATCATGAAAGTTGGTGCTGTTGCAGGAATTAAATTAAACGAGTATTAAGCAAACCATGCTATGGCTGATAGTTACAATATATTGTTTCAGAAGTTGAAGGGTCAAACTAAATACAGTATCAACTTTTATTCAAAAGTAATTTGGTGTTCCTTTTCATCAAATTCCATTTTAGTATAGATGGCACATCAACTTCCATAAAAATCTTGCTAGATTTTCAAAAGCATATATATGTGTGTGTGTGTGTGTGTGTATATATATATAAAAACTTAGTCCCACCTGCTCCAGAAGTGTGTAGGTTGACTAGAAACACAGATACAAAACTTACTTGTCACTCCAATAATCATGATTTAAGCTCTGTATTTTAGACAACTTGCTGAACCCTGTTAAATACTGTACATAACACATGATGTAAGCTTTTGAAGTTATGTATCGACAAAAATCATGTACACGAAGCTTCTCAAATGATTGTCCCAGTGACATCAATTTAAACTCAGAACAACGTGACATCCTCTCTTTTCAACAATTGCTGACAGGATGCAAACCTGTGGCAGATAATACTGGTACTTCAGACACTGGCAAGTTATCATTTATTCAATGCAATTGGGTACAATGTATCAATTCTGTATAGATCATCAGGGGCAGGATCTGTGGCGAACCTCTATTTATCCACTTTCGATTTTCTTTTCTACATTTGGCTGTCCATTTAGATGGGTAAGCAGAATATTTTACTTCAATCTATAGTGAACAGAGATCAGAGTAGGTTAGAAATCATTTTAATGCACTTCTCGTAACCTTTGGGTGAATTTGACGTTAGCAACTTTGTCTTGATTAGAGTGGTGCTAGAAAACACAGCAGGTCAGGCAGCATCCGAGGAGCAGGAAAATAGACGTTTTGGGCAAAAGCCCTTCATCAGGAATAGAGGCAGAGTGCTGCAGAGTGGAGAGATAAATGAGAGGGGGTGGGGGTGGGGAGAAAGTAGCATAGATTACAATAGGTGAATGGGGGTGGGGATGGAGGCGATAGGTAAGAGAGGAGGGTAGCAAAGAGTATAATGGGTGAACGTCGCCCCCACCTCCTCCAAGACTTCCGTTTCCCGACCCCCAATGCCTCATCTTCACCATGGATATCTAATCCGTCTACACCTCCAACCACCAGGACCAGGGCCTCCAAGCCCTCCGTTTCTTCCTCTCCTGACATCCCCAACAGTACCCTTCCACTTCACCTGCACATCCACCAATATCATTTATTGTATCCATTGCTTCCAATGCGGTCTCCTCTACATTGGGGAGACTGGACGCCTCCAAGCAGAGTGCTTTAAGGAACATCTTCGAAACACCTGCAACAATTAACCCCATTGCCCTGTGGCCCAACATTTCAACTCTCCCTCCCACTCTGCCAAGAACATGCAGGTCCTGGGCCTCCTCCACCGCTGCCGCCTCACCACCCGATGCCTGGAGGAAGAACGCCTCATCTTCCGCCTATAAACACTTCAACCCCATGGCATCAATGTGGATTTCACCAGTTTCCTCATTTCCTCTTCCCCCACCTCAACCCATCTCCAGCCTTCCAGCTCAGCACTGCCCTCATGACCTGTCCTACCTGCCTATCTTCCTTTCCACCTATCCACTCCATCCTCTTCTCTGACCTATCACCTTCATCCCCACCCCCACTCACCCATTGACATTGAGTGTTAAGGCATTCACGCCTTAACAACTTCAAAGTTGCGATGTCTTTATGGGACAAAGGTTTCCATCAGCTTTGACAAAGTTTTGTTTTAATCAGCGCCGCCGCCTAAATCACATCTCTGGCTGCTTGTTCATACTTGAATCAGACTCTTCAACACGTTCATCATGAAGACTATTTGCATCCATCTTAGCAACACCGTCAACTTCCACTCTTCACTTGTTCCTGCTGCCTTCAAAATGTTTACCAAATTTCATTACATCCATTCTATTTCTCAAACATCTTTGCGCCAACTGCTAACGTACAATATCAACTCAAATTGTTGCCAATTGTTTCATTTATTTCTACTGATATACCTTTAAAAATTAAACAGAAAATTTCTACTTCAGTCCTATATCAAGTTTTTCCTGTAGCCTCACAACTTTGTTCCTTCCTATCCTTTCAATTTGGAAACAAAGACAAAAAGTTTAAAGTTTAAACACTGCTTAAGCACACAGTAATTAACTGGTTTCTTCAGACTGATTACTTAAACTTGTTCTTCAGTCAATTAAATGTACATAACCAAAAATATTAACAGTATAAATGCAGTCAAATTACAAACCCCTAAAAATATAAAATGAACTTATTCACATAACTGGCAAGTTTATGTAAGAGCCTTGCAAGAGCCTCTACCCCGTACGTAGACTGGGCCGGATTTGAAAATCCTCCAGACTTGGGAATTTGAAAGTACTTTACAGAAAGTCTCTCCGTATAGCTCAAAATAAACTCAAAATTAAACTGCAAAGACTTGATGGCCCACAGTATACAGAGGAACCTTGATTATCTGACTGACAGGCGGGGAATATTTTGTTTGGATAATCTAATGCCGGATAAAACAGTTTAGCCAAGCATCGGGACCTTGCAATCTTGTTTGGATAATTCAAAATTCGAAAGCTGGATAATCTAGGTTCCTCTGCATCGAGGAAATTTGTTGTGATAAATCCAAGTGCGAATGAATGAAAAGCAAGTTGCATTTGACTAAGTTTCTACCCTATTGCTGCAGAACTACAATATCTAGGGAATACAGAAACAACCAGTGACAACAAAATGGAGAAAGACCAGGAGTTATAAGTGTCTGAAAACAAATTCTGTGTGCAAAAGACACAAGAATCCAGTTCTAGAAATAGGAGATGATACAGAGTGATATTTTGCTGGACTGTTAATCCAAGGACGCAAGTAATATTCTCATGGAATTTGAATTCAATTAAAAATAAATGTGGAATTAAAAGTCTAACAATGACTGTGAAACCATTGTCGAATTTCAGAAAATCTATCTGGTTCACTAATGTCCTTTAGGGAATGAAATCTGCTGTCCTTACTCAGTCTAGCATACACGTGATTCCAGACAGTCTGACCTATGTTTGACTGTCCTCTGGGCAATCAGAGATGGGAGTAAATGCTGGCCAAGTCAGAGACACTCAATATTGTGAACTAAAAAAAAAATCAGCTGAATTCTTCAAATATAGTACTACGGTTAATGTTTCTAAAAATCAACCTTATTTACAAGTTAAGCATGGCTATCAGTTGGGGTATGGTTAACTAAATCATTTTTGCAGCATGTACATTATTGATGTTGTGATTAAAGAATGTAATTCTGGGTGCAAAATACCAAGGATTAATTGTGCAAGGTCAGCACTATAGCAAGGATTTATGTGGGGTTATTCTGTCACCTAAGAGTTGATCTAGAACATTATGGCATGACAATTACATCTATGAATAAATGTTACAGCTGAACTAAACTGCTGCATTGCTGTATGATCTTCGTCAGTCAAGTTGCATCCATAGCTACATAAAGCATTAACAAACTTGTTTTTATTATTCATACAGTTAGAATTAACTCTGCAGACATTAAAAGTGCTTCCTTTTTGAAAACATTCTTGTCTATTATATTTAAAAACTTAAATTAATGGTTATTTGCATCAACATGGCACTTCATGTGAAGCAGCTTCACTTTAGGTGTAAATTGAAATTGCAGCAGATGAAAACTTGAGGAATTCTTGTGGTACATTGGTAGTGTTTCTACCCCTAGACCAGGAGGCCCAGCTTGAAGTCCAGAGGTAACAACATCGCCAAAGAGGTTAATCAGAGAAAATGTTTCACTACACGAGGTTTATCTGTTTGATAGAGTCAGACTCCAATGTTTGTTTGTTTTCTTCATATGCTACTGTACCAAACCAAACTGGTCAGTGACATTGTGTACGTGTGTTTTATGACTAAAGTACAGTTTTGAAATTAAAAAAAAGTCTCACCTGCCTTTACAGAAGTCCATATGGAAAGATAAGCCAGCAGACCAATCCAGACCCCATGGGGCATTTCTTAATTGTACACAACTATATTTACTTATAGGTGAATAGTCCAAGAAATGGCTGATGAAATTCAATGTGAGCAGATGAGAGTCTTGCACTTTGGAAAAAAGAACAGGCATGGACTATTTTATAAACGGTGAGAAAATTCATAAAGCCAAAGTATAAAGGGATCTGGGAGTGCTACTCCAGAATTCTCTAAAGGTTGACTTGCAGGTTGAGTCCGTGGTTAAGAAAGGAAGTGTAATGGTGTCATTTATCTCAAGAGGGTTGGAATGTAAAAGCAGTGATGTGCGACTGAGACTTTATAAAGCTCTGGTTAGGCCCCATTTAGAATACTGTTTTGGGTCCCATACCTCAGGAAGGACATACGTGCACTGGAGCATGTCCATCGGAGATTCACACGGATGATCCCTGGAATGGTAGGCCTAACATAAGATGCATGGCTGAGGATCCTGGGATTGTATTCATTAGAGTTTAAAAGGTGAGGGGAGTTCTAATAGAAACTTACAAGATAATGCATGGCTTAGAAAGGGTGGACGCTGGGAATTTGTTTCCATCAGGCAGGGATACTAGGACTTGTGGGCACAGCCTTAGAATTAGAGGGGGTCAATTTAAAACGGAAATGAGAAGGCATTTCTTCAGCCAGAGAGTGGTGGGCATGTGGAATTCATAGCCATGGAGCGCAGTGGAGGCCAGGATGTTTGGTGTCTTCAAGGCAGAGATTGATAAATTCTTAATCTCGCTAGGAATTAAGGGATACGGGGAGAGAGCGGGTAAGTGATGTTAAAATGCCCTTCAGCCATGATTGAATGGCGGAGTGGACTTGATGGGCCGAATGGCCTTACTTTCACTCCTATTTCTTATGGTCTTATATAATTGAAGTACTGGGATGGTCCAATAACTGAACAGATCCCCATTTAACTTCAGCAGAAGCATTTTACATTGTTGAAATTGAGACCATTATTGGTCTGCCAGTGTGCACAAGTGAGATCGTTTGTTTTTAAATAAAGTTTCAGGTGTCGTATGGACAATCCACAACGACACGCAAGACAAATAACATCAATGTATTGGATGTCAGACAGTTGTAAACAGTTATGTTTATCCTGCATGAATTGTGCCACATTGTACTCAGGAAGTTGGCACATCGCTGTGAAATGTGTGAAGGGTTAATATTTGCTCTTGCGCCGGTATCAATCTTGGAAGAAAATGCATATTGTCCATTCCTTTTGGGACATAATACTTGGATAGTGGTAAAGGCTTCTGATGATGTCAGTGAAGTATTAAGGTCACCACTTGTACTAACCGGCTGGGGTCCCCAAGCTGAAACAACGTGGTTGGCTTGTGAACGTTTTTGATATGCTTGTGTGCACAGTAAGATGATTATGGTTATTGGAGGTCAGTCATCTCAGCTCTAAGACATCTCTGCAGGAGCTCCTCAGAATAGTGTCCTAACCCAGCCATCTTCAGGTACTTCACCAAAAACCTCCCCTCCATCATAAGGTCAGAAGTGGAGATGGTCAACAATGATTGTACAATATTCAGCACTCCTCAGATAGTGAAGCAGTTACTATCTGACTTCAGACCCCATGGGGTAAGTAACATTGTGCCACACAAATGCCAGGCAATAACTATCTCCAATCTAATTAATCAATAACAATCTCAATGTCTCATGATATTCAATGCCATTACTATCACTAACTTCCCTACAATTAATATCGTGGGGGTTAACTTTTGCCAGAAACTCAACTGGACTCTCCATACAAATACAATGGCTACAAGAGATCAGGAGCAAATGCTGCAACGAGAACTCTCTTTCTGACTTTCCAAAGCCTGTTCCCCATCTACAAGGCACAAGTCGGAGGTGTGATGGAATAATTCCTACTTGCCGAGATGGGTGCAGCTCCAACAACACAAGAAGCTTGATACCACCCAGGAAAAATCAGCCCGCATCCATAAGCATTCAATCACTCCACCACTGATGCTCAGTACACATCGTTATTACTATCTACAAGATGCACCACAGAAATTCACCAAAGAGCCTGAGAGAACACCTTTTAAACCCATATCCATCTTCAATCTAGAAAGACAAGGGTTGCAGGTAGATAGAAACACCACCAACTACAAGCCACTCACCATCCTGACTTGGAAATGTACCTTCCTTCATTGTTACTGGGTCAAAACCCTTGCGTAATGTTAAAAGATGAAATGGGAACATCTCTCTAGACATTAATATAATATTAAAGGGTGAAACTATACTGAGTGAAATTTCTGTAAGTGGGTGAGGATGACAGTCAGGCAAGAATGTGAATGACTCCCACTCCAATTAGACAGTCATTTGCTACTACTCCCCTACTATTATCAAATTAAACTATCATTCAATCTCTTCCATTCAGACATGCTTTCGAACCACGTCTCAAAGCTAGGATACCTCACACTTACATTGTCTTGGGGAAATCACTGAGTAAGGAAATCGTCCACATAACAATTCTTCAGGATTAGCATGTGCATTATCTCCAAGGATGATCTCACCCTACCTGGGGTGACTGTTAATGACTGTGGGTTGTCTGGAGTGGCATGTGACTGTGGGGACTTGGAAGAATGTATTCTATGCTGCCATCTCTCTCTGTCCACTAAGATCCTGTGTTTGATTTTACCTTGTTTGCCAAGGGGTGTTTATAGGGATTGTTGCAGGAATTTGGAACAGCATCATTAAGATGATAGAGTCTGTGGGCTTTTGGATAGGTTAAGTTACTCTGTATTCCGTTTTCTTTTGTTTGTGTTGCATTCAGTAATCTTGTCAATAAATTCTGTTTTGTTTAAAACTGAGTGGTTTGACAAGCTGCATCTCTCCTGGGATATCCACTTACACCTGCTTAAAACAACTCGCAAAGTTAGGGTCTGAGCTACTTTCTTGAAATGTTTTGAGAGGGTCTGGTCTGGTCCATGACAATCAATAGACAATAGGTGCAGGAGTTGGCCATTCAGCCCTTCGAGCCTGCACCGCCACAGTTACAACTGTACAACTGGAAAACATATATTTTAGATGTCTATAGTGTCATTACCACTATTAGATTAGATTAGATACCCTAGAGTGGAAACAGGCCCTTACACCCAACAAGTCCACACCAACCCTCCGAAGAGTAACCCACCCAGTCCCATTTCCATCTGACTAATGCATCTAACACTATTGGCAATTTAGCATGGCCAATTCATCTGACCTGCACTGTTGATGAATAAAAATACTAAACATTAAAAATTATACTTTAAAAGCTGAAAAATCAGCTTCCAATTAATCCTTTATAGACATCGCAATCCTGACCCCATTCTTCTTTTACTCATTATGCTTTTTTAAAAAAATGAGTGTTTTTGCCCTTCCTAGTTTGCAGTGAGAGAGCATTCTCAGTCTAATTGTCTGTTCAACTTCCTTGGTGATTTTACAGTCGTTATATACCCAATACCAATGCAAGAATGAGACTGTCAGTCATTTGTAATGGAGGCAAAAAACATTTGAGTACAGTGAAATGCTGCTGTTGGGATAGATCAAATATTGTAATTTAATGTGTTATATGCAAATAGCTCAGTTTATTCTACTTTATCTTCTGTTGTGTAATAAACTTCTGTTTTATTGTTAAAGCCAGATCTGGCTGTGTTTCAGTTAAAGACCACCTTGTGATCTTTTTAGCTATATTTCAGGCTAGATTCTGACTGACTTGTTCAGTAATGATGTCAGTTTGGATCATAAAAGTATTCAAAGAGTGCTACAGAAAGTTATGTTGTCCAGATTCAAGAAATTGTACAAATTCAATGCAAATAATTTATAAATATGATTGATTAGAACTGTTACAATATTAAGTGATACACAAGTTGACATGCCAAAGAAAAAGATTTAATGATAGAAGTTTAACATTCATGTGACACAGCGATTAAGGGAGGATTTGAAAATCTAATGAAAGTCAAACAGAAAATTTCAGGACAGTAGGAGAAATAATTTAAATGCTTCTGATCAAATGCTGTAGCTCTATTACTATGACAGATGAATCAAAATAAACCATGTTCTATGAGCAGCTAAAGCATGTAAACATCTTCTAGAGTAAAAAGTGGCATCACATTCCCTCCAACCATCCAAATGTGAAAAAGGAGCACTACAAGTTTGTCACAATTGTATTATTGTTATTTTGACAGTGGAAGTAGAGCAAAGCTGCCAATTTAGTTCAGTAGGAACCACATAATTTAGCCACTCAAGCTTATTCCATTAATTAGACCATGACTGATAAGTACCTCAAATCTGTTTGCTTGCCTTTGAACCGTAACACTCAATGCTTATGACTAACAAAAATTAGTCAATGCCAGTTAATTGACACAGCATCCAGGTCTTCTAAATGACGGAACAACAGTTTTCCATTACATGTTATGAAAATATAAGCACTATCTCAATTCAGATGTCTGAATCGGCCATCTCCAGTGTAGAGATTATATTCCTCTCCTGTGAATTCCCTTTGAAGAAGAAATAGGTTTTCAGTATCTATTAAATACTTCTAGTTTTTAATATTGTATTTCCACTCGATTAGTTCTCAATCTTCTCAATTTAAAAGAACACAGTATTAATTTATGCAACCTGTCCTCATAACTTAACCTTTACAACGTTTCCTGTCACCCCCATCCCTCTAATGTCAACAGCCCTCCTTTGATATGAGGTGCTCAGAATCAAACATTGTATTCCAGAGGGTGCCTGATGAGGGCTCATCTCAAGCATAGCTTCCTCCTTTGTATTCCAACCATTGAGATAAAAGCCAACATTCCACCAGCTTTTCTGATTAGTTTTGTACTTGTGCGTTGGATTCTAATTATTTGTTTATCTGGATACCCTTCTACTCCTCCACAGTTTCTATTCTCAACATTATACATTGAAAGAATGTTTCAATAAAAGTACATGATACCTTGCAGTTTGATTCACTCAGCCAAGCTAGCTTGAATTTGCTGTACTGAGTACAGTCTTTTGTCCACTTCATACATAATTCCAAAGTATTCAATAACTTTATATATGCAAACAAAAGTTGTTGTCAGCACTCCCTTTATTAGAAGGGAAATGATGATTACAGCCTTACAGTTGAGATATTAAAAGAGTTAATTTGCTGTGCTGACCTGCAGAAAATTGGATGTCCAGAGGCTAGGGTGGGATGTCTCGGTCTTACAGGTAGACTGTAAGGAATTTACATTCCCATCCTTGCCATTCAGAGCCATTTGCATGGCCATTTCCTAGTTATTCAGAGTAAAAGAATTACATCATCATCCTCTTCAAAGTCAATAAGAACAATGCAATTGGAATTTTGACTTCTCCCCTGTAGTTAAAAAAAATTCACAATAGATTTGATCATTAAGGGATGATTTACATTGTATTTTTTCTGGAAATGATGTGGTCACTGCATTGTGTCTTGAGGGCATGTGACTGTGGGGAGGGGATGGCTGGGAGTTGTCATGTGGGCATTACTGACTGTGATGTAAAGATTTTTGGGTAAAGGATGGACTGTTTCCTTTGTTCAGAGAGCTCTTTGACACGGCTCCGCAAGCCCTGTGAAGTATGTTAAAGGGTTCCTCCAGAAAGCTTGTTCTTACTGTGCTTAATAGAATTTTGCTTGTTCACAGAAGTTGGCGTCTGCAGTTGCATCAAGTGTGTAAAAATCTCAGGAAAGAGAACGTAACGCTGCTGCTGTGATGGCCGAGAGGTTAAGGCATTGGCGTTGAATTCCACTGGGGGCTCTATGCGCAGGTTCGAATCCTGCTCACAGCGTTGATCTTGCTGCAAGTCAATAATTCAGTTGTGGCACTTTTTAAATATGGGCGGTACAGTGGTTAGCACTGCTGCCTCACAGCGCCAGAGACCCGGGTTCAATTCCCGCCCTGTGTGGAGTTTGCACATTCTCCCCGTGTCTGCGTGGGTTTCCTCCGGGTGCTCCGGTTTCCTCCCACAGTCCAAAAACGTGCAGGTTAGGTGAAGTGGCGATGCTAAATTGCCTGTTGTGTTAGGGGCAGGGGTAAATGTAGGGGGATAGGTCTGGGTGGGTTGCGCTTCGGCGGGTCGGTGTGGACTTGTTGGGCCGAAGGGCCTGTTTCCACACTGTAAGTAATCTAATCTAAACAGTATCTTGGAGTGCACGTAGCACTGGAAGCACAACATTAAAGATTGAATGATGCACAATTTTATCCCATAAATTTATTCTCCCCCTGGAGATTTAGTTTGATCACTCATGCTCGTTGCCACCTTGTGAGCAAGTACCTCTGCAAAATGATAAAGAATGAGGATGTGTTTATAACAGTTTTAGGCCCAATTATAATGAATTCCAGAGAAAATAAGCTGCATAGAAATAAGTGAAAGTTATTTGTTTGTGTGGTTGTATAAATCATAAACCTCAGTCATTAGAAGGTCACTTGAAGTTCTGTCAAATGCAAGGCTATTAAGATAGCTGATTTTTTTAAAACCAAGAAATGTTTAGTTAAAGTAGAAAATGCAAAGTTGTTTAAATTGTTCCAAACAAACCAGTTATACACCTCATAAGCAATTCATGATGTATTAGAACTGTTGCAGTTGCATGGTCTGAACTAGTTGAAAGCCTTAGTTCTTACATCTGCCAGAAGATCATGGTTTTAAGTTCCACCAAATGTTTGATTATATAACTAAACCAGTATTGAGGAGAGGGGCACTGCTGGGGACCCCAACTGCCTCTCAGACAGCTTTACAGAATCCTATGGCACTAATCAGGGAACAGGCAGGAGATCGGAAGAACACTGCAAGCCAGACAGTATAAGGAGGTGGAGAAGTCGACATTTTGGATATAACCCTTCTACAGGAATGGAGGTGGGAGTAGGAGTGGCTGCAGATAAAGAGAGGTGGTGGGGGTGAGGGGTTTGGGTGGAGAGGGGGTTGGAATGGTGAGGTAGTGATAGGTGAACAAAGTTATGACCTGTTGGTGGATGGGAGGGATGAATCCGGTTGATAGCTGGAAGGAAGGGTGAGTAGGTGGTTTAGAAGGGAGGACGCAGGGTTGAAAGGGATTCAGAGGATGAGTGGAAATGTTATTTGAAATTGAAGAACTCAATGTTGAGTTCTGTAGGCTGCTCAGGCGGAAGATAAGGTGTTTAGACTAGATTACTTACAGTGTGGAAACAGGCCCTTCGGCCCAAAAAATTCACGCTGACCCGCCGAAGTGCAACCCGCCCAGACCCATTCCCCTACATTTACCCCTTCACCTAACATTAGGGGCAATTTAGCATGGCCAATTCACCTGATCTACACATTTTTGGACTGTAGGAGGAAACTGGAGCACCCGGAGGAAACCCACGCAGACACGGGGAGAATGTGCAAACTCCACACAGGTCAATCGCCTGAGGTGGGAATTGAACCCGGGTCTCTGGCGCTGTGAGGCAGCAGTGCTAACTGCTGTGCCACCGTGCCACCCACCAATTCCTCCAATTTGCAGTCTGGTTTACTGTGGCAATGAGAAGGTTGAGGATGAACATGTTGGAGAGGGAGTGGGAAGGGAATTGAAACGAGCGGTGACCAGGTCAGGCTGGCCCTATGGGCCCAGCTGAGATGCTCGGCTAAATGTTCCCTAACTGTACATTTGGTTTCCCCGATGTAGAGAAGACCACATTGAGAGCACCAGATGCAGTAAACTAGATTGGAGGAGAGGCAGGTGAACCTCTCTCACTTTGAAGGACTATTTGGGGCCCTGGATGGAGATAAGGGAGGTGACGTGCTGGCAGGTTTTGTATCTTTTATGGTCGCAGGGGAAGGTAGTTGTGGGGGCTGGTGGGGACAGTGGCGCAAGCCAAGGAGTGATGAAAGGAACAGTCAGGAAGAGGTGGGGAGGGAAAGATGTTCTGGATGGTGGGGTCTAATTGGAGTGGCCGAAGGTGTTCGAGGATGATACATTGGATGCAGAGATGAATGGAGTGGAAAGTGAGGATAAGGGAATGGAGGTGGTGTGGTGGATGCATATCTGGATGTGAGAGCGAAGGATTACATTTGCAGGGGAAGCTACTGGGGGCATTGGTGGGGAGAGTGGTATGAACTAAGGAGTGACGAATGGAATGGTCCTTCTGGAAGGCAGAGAGGGGTGGGGAATGGAAGATGTTCTGGGTGGTGGGGTCTAATTGGAGTTAGCGGACGTTTTTGAGGATAACCTGTTGAATGCATAGCCTAGTGGGATGGAAAGTGGGCACATGCAGAGACCTTGTTCTCACTTTGCTCTCTTCCCACACTTGTAGATTCAGCAAAATAAGTTTTTGAATTTCAAACATTTGCAATAAGAAATACTTTCAGAACTTATCAGGAATTGACTTTGCCGTTTTCTCAGCCAAAACTTAACAGTAACACAATACTCATAACTTCAGACAAGGGTATTAGAGCTTTACCAAACATTATATAGCAGGGAAGGGGAAGAGATGAAGAATCTTCACTGTAGGGATTCTATGAACAGACAGACACCAGAATCCAGGATGTAGCACTGACGAAGCAGCCAAGTTTGTCAATAGTCTAGAAACTCTGACAGTCAAAAGCTGAATGGCAACAAGCTTCACAGCCTCATTATACTTCAGGTTCCGGCTCACCTCAGTTAGAGCCAGAAGTGGAGGAGTTGGAAACAGGAAAATATTCAGACTTAGGGCTCCATTTTCTCCCCAACACAAGGCTCAAACTAGCCCAATTTGTATAATTAAATGACCCCCCCTCGTTCCACCCACTTGGATATAATGGGAAAAAAATATTAAAGGTTACATTGCATCCAAGTCTCAAAAGCCAGTGAAATAGGTGAAAAAAAATCCTAGATTTTACTGCTGCAGGATTTGCAGAACTGTAAGGCAATTCCAAATAGTGGAAATGAAAAAGGAAAAGAGCACACAGGGCTGAAAGCAATCATTGTGTGAGGGCAGGGAAGGGACTGGTGATGCTATTTGGAAGTAAACATTTGACAAAAGCTGAACATTCTGACTTGTCAGTAGTTTGTGAAAACATAGATGTCAATTTAGAAAGTATATTGAACTTTGAGATAGAAAGATATTGATTAAAAATTGATAACATCTGGTGCATGGGGGGTGGGGGTGGGGGCAGTCAACACTGACAGTGTTACACAAGGTTTTTAAACAGAGAATAAATGAAAAAAAACAAAAGATGTTTCTTCTTCACCATTTTTCGCTTGAAGTGAGATTGGGGGATTAATGGAGTTTAGGGCACAAGCACTTATAAGGCAACAGAAATCAAAAAGGACAGTTTCAATTTTGTCTGTCAAAAAGTTTTGACAAGACTTGATGTCATGCAAACAATGCAAATTCAAGCAAAACCTTGGAATTAAAAGAAGGTTAAAGGGTCTGTTCCATGCTATACATCTCCATGACTGTGTATATATATGAAACGTGATTGCCTGTTTAAATGTCACAGTTGGAATATGAATTATGAAAAGGAGGGGACAAGAGCAATACTAGAATACAAGCACCATGACCTTGTGGGGATAGCAAAAGCAACACCACAGAAGTTGTCAAAATATTAACAGCAAGGGAAACTGAGTACACGAGAAGGAGTGTGTTGATGAAATAGAAGGAAAAGAACAAATGATGAATCATTTGCTAACAGGACTTCAGTGATAAAATTCATTAGCAGAGTCAGAGATGAATTCTTATGACTTTTATTGTGGGAATGAAGAGTCCTAAAAAAAAAACAAGTGAAGACAGTTTAGGAACTTGCCAAGGGAATTACAAATAGAAAGACATCCAAGAGTCTGAAACTAGAAAGTTATCAAAGGATGTCTGCATGTAGTGATCTAAAGGTAGCTTTGGGGCGATAAGCTATGGATTGATGATTTGGGGGGAAAGTGGTTGTGTCAGAGGTTGCATAGTGGTTTGAAATTGGAAACGAGAAAGAAAAACAGGTTTGCAATGAAGAAAATAACTTCAGGAGGGATTGCTTTTGAGAAAGGACAGAAAGTGAGGACTGCAAATGCTGGAGATGAGAGTTAAGATTAGAGTAGTGCTGGAAATGCACATCAGGCCAGGCAGCATCCAAGGAGCAGGAAAATCGACGTTTTGGGCAGGAGCCCTCCATCAGGTTAACTAATGAGTCAAGTTTTGGAAATACCAGAGAGGAAAAAAAGAGAGAAGAACGGGAATGGGGAAAAGGTGAAGGAAGGTTTAAGTGTTGACAGTGAACAGAGATATTTTCACCCTTGAATGGGCAAGAAAGAGATATGGGTAAGGTTAAATTGTATTATGTAAATGCATTGAGTATCATTAAAAAACACTGGGGAGGCATACGATCAAGCAATTTTAATATTTTTAGGGGCAGCTGGCAGGCTGTCCCCTTTCACCATTGCTTTTTACGTTGGTGATTGAACCATTGGCGGAGGCCATTGTAGGGATCCTGATATATCACCTCTAGAAGTGGGGTCAAAATCACATAAGATCTCATTGTATGCAGACAATGTCGTTTTTTTTTGAGAAATCCAGCAGTTTCGTGCCTTGCCTGATACAATGCATTCGTGCGTTTGGTGCTTTTTCAGGGAATAAGATTAATTTTGCTACATCAGAGGCTATGCCTATGGGGGTCTTACGAAGGAGCTAGCTCTTGAGGGCTACTATAGATTCCCATTTAGGTGGTCACGAGAGGGGTTGTGTGTATTTGGGCATGTTCATTACTCCAGTTCTGGATTGGCTGTTTAAAGCTCATTTATTTGGAAAAATTAAACAAGAGCTTCAAAGATGGGAGGCACTTCCAGTCTCGTGGCTTGGTCGGATAGTGCTTATTAAGATGAATATTCTTCCTTGTTTGCTTTACGCTATACGGATGCTCCGCCTGATTTTCAATAAACAAACACTCTGGAGGCTGAACGGCTGGTTCAGCTCCTTTATGTGGCATCGTAAGCGGCCCCTCATTAAATTAGCCAAACTGCAGCTGCCTCACAGACTGGGGGGAACAGACCTTTCAGACATTAAAAATGACCAGTTAAGCTTGATTTTGACCTACGTGAGTGATTGGGTTTGTGGGGATCTTCTTTCAATATGGCTAGATATCGAAGCCTGAAAATGTGTTGCTGGAAAAGCGCAGCAGGTCAGGCAGCATCCAGGGAATAAGAGAATCGACATTTCGGGCATAAGCCCTTCTTCAGGATTCTCCTGTTCCCTGGATGCTGCCTGACCTGCTGCGCTTTTCCAGCAACACATTTTCAGCTCTGATCTCCAGCATCTGCAGACCTCACTTTCTCCTCATAGATATCGAAGCCTCCCAGGCAAGGTGCCCCCTTATCAGTTTGCTGTTTTTAGACGAGATGAGGACAGTTAGGGAATATTGCCACAACCCAATAGTCATCAATACTATTAAAGCATTTCAGCAGAGGGAAGGCAATATTGGCAAAACATCTTTGTTTACATCTTTAGTGGGTATGCTGGGTTTTTAAGCCGGGTAAAATAGATTCAGGATTTAAACGTTGGGCAGCTAGGGGTGTGTCTTGCATGGGCAATTTATTTGAGGGAGACGTAATGATATCCTCCAATCAGTTAGTACGGAAGGATGAGTTAACTAATAGTGACCTCATTTGTTTTTTTTCAAGTTAAGGATTTTATTCAAAAAAAGACCACACTTTTGACTGATCCCTGCAAATCTGACATAGAGAGAGGGAGATAAGGGCTAAGAGTACACTCTCAGCTAGTACTTTATATCATCAGTTGGGGTGTGCCCCCTCAGATGAGTCTGATCAACTATGCAAGATGTGGGAAAGAGAGCTGGGTGTTGAAGTTTCTTCAGAGGCATGGGAGGATATTTGGGAGAATGCAAGGAAGATATCAATTTGCAAGAGGACCCATGCTTTACAGTTGAAGACTCTCCACAGGGTCCACTTGGCTCCGGACTGTTTGTCAAAATTTAAACCAGGGATATCTTCAGCATATCCCAAGTGCAAGGTCTGCACGGGCACTCTTACCCATTATCTTTGGTCTTGCGATAGGCTTCAAACATATTGGAGTGCTGTGGCGGGTGCAATGGAGAGGATTTTGTGTGTAAGGGTGGAGAAGGACCCTATCGCTCTCCTTTTGGGCCTGCCCACTGTATTTCCTGCAGATGCGCATAAGAAAAAAACTTTTCAATATTCTCACATTCTGTGCAAGAAAGAATATCTTGCTAGGTTGGGTATCCGAAAAACCCCCAGGCCTGTCGGGTTGGCGGAAGATTGTTATGGACTATATTCCCCTGGATTTTCTCACAAACATGGTACACCACAAAACTGAGAATTTTTACAAGACATGGCAGCCCTTTTTGGAATAACTTGACACAGATTTATTTGCCAAACTAACAAGGGCTTTTATATAGCTGTAACGATTGTGTTTCGCAAGATAAATATCCAGGGAGGAGGAACTGTGAATGTATGAGCATTTTGTTTGACTGGGCTGAGTTATTACTATTTATTTGTTTGTTGTTGGTTATTTATTTATTTAGTTAAATAGCGAGTTGAGGTTTTTTTTAAATTCTATATTTTCCTATTATGTTTATACACTTGTACATGAGGGTGGGTTGGTTTTATTTCATTATTTGAGGTTTTTTGTACTGTTTTGAATCGCATTGTGTTTTTTACTTGTAAAATTAAAAAATCTATTTTTTCCTCAATAAATATATTATATTTAAAAAATGGGGAACTGGAAGCATTGACAGAAATTTGGCTCAGGTCAAAAAAGGACTAGCACCTCAGATTATAACACTTTTTGTATTGGTACAGTCGGTAAAAAGGGAGATGTAGCAGACTTCACTGGAGACAGCATCATTGCCCTTGAACGAAATGCAGTTCCTAAATTAGAATCTATGTGATTGAAGGTAAGAAACAGCAAGAGAGCAGTGACCTTGGTGGGTAATTATTACAGGCTTCCAAATAGTGGGAAGGAGGAATGACCTGTCAGAGGAAGTGGTGGAGGCTGGTACAATTGCAACATTTAAGAGGCATTTGGATGGGTATATGAATAGGAAGGGTTTGGAGGGATATGGGCCGGTTGCTGGCAGGTGAGACTAGATTGGGTTGGGATATCTGGTCGGCATGGACGGGTCGGACCGAAGAGTCTGTTTCTATGTTGTACATCTCTATGACTCTAAGTAGAAGAAGTAGATGGAACTCAGCAAGACAAGTAGAGTTGTGATCAGTGATGATTTCAATCACTGCAGGGTAGACTGAGAAAGAGGTACAGTGTGCGGCACAGAAGGAGAAATTCTTGCAATGTGTGCAGGAGAATTTTCTGAAACAGTACATTTGCAGTCCTACCAGGCAGGAAGATGTGCTGGATCTGGTCATAGGAAATGGGGTAGGCCAAGTGGAGAACCCAAAACAAGCATTTGAGAAATAGCAATCATAATATGATAAGGTTCAATATTAAATTGGAAAAGAACAGAGGTACTAAATGAGTACTTTGCTTCTGCCTTTACCAAATTAGAAAATAGTGATAATAGCGTAGTTGAAAAATTAGTGTGTAGCAACTGAGCAGTACAGTGATAGATGAAGAGGTGCTAAAAAGGCTGGCAATCTTCAAGGTAGTGAAGTCACATATCCGGATGGGATACATCCTAGCTTTCTGAGACGGGTAAGGGAGCAAATTCCAAAGCCATTATTTGAAATTTTCTCAGTCTCTCTGAACACAGAACTGGTCCCGGAGGAGTTGGGAGGTCATGTTGCAGCTGTACAGGACATTGGTTAGGCCACTATTGGAATATTGCTTGCAAATCTGGTCTCCTTCCTATCAGAAAGATGTTATGAAACTTGAAAGGGTTCAAAAAGATTTACAAGCATGTTGCCAGGGTTGGAGGATTTGAGCTATCGGGAGAGGTTGAATAGGCAAGGGATATTTTCCTTAGAATGTTGGAGGCTGAGGGGTGACCTTATAGAGGCTTATAAAATCATGAGGGGCATGAATAGAGTAAATAGACAAAGTATTTTCCCTGGGGTGGGGGGAGTCCAGAACTAGAGGGCATAGGTTTAGGGTGAGAGGGGAAAGATATAAAAGACACCCAAGGGGTAACTTTTTCACGCAGAGGGTGGTACATGTATGGTATGAGCTCCAGAGGAAGTGGTGGAGGCTAGTATAATTGCAACATTTCAAAGGCATCTGGATGGGTATATGAATAGGAAGGGTTTGGAGGGATATGGGCCAGGTGCTGACAGGTGGGACTAGATTGGGTTGGGATGTCTGGTCGGCATGGACGGGTTGGACCGAAGGGTCTGTTTCCGTGCTGTACATCTCTATGACTGCAAACGTGAAACCGTTGTTTAAGCAAGGGGCAAAGAATAAAGCAGGAAACTACAGACCTGTCAAACTGACTCAACAGTGGGAAAACTGATGGAGGCTTTGAGAAAGTGAAGACTGCAGTTGCTGGAGAACAGAGTAAAAGGTGTGGTGCTCAAAAAGCACAGCAGGTCAGGCAGCGCCCAAGGAGCAGAAGAGTCGATGTTTTGGGCAGAACCCTCATCAGGAATGTGGTGGTGGTGGGGAGGGGATGAGAGATAAATAGGAGGGGGGGCATGGGGTTGGTTGGGGGTGGGGCAGGGGAACCTTGAAATACGATAGGTAGATGAATGTGGGGGAGTGATGGCAATAGGTCAGAGCAGAGGGTGGAGTGGATAGGTGGGAAGGAAGATGGACCAGCAGGACAGTTCAAGAGGGCAGTGCCAAGTTGGAGCGTTGGATCTGGAAACAGGGTGGGGCGATGAGGAAACTGGTGAAATCAACATTGATGCCATGTGGTTGCAAGGTACCAAGGTGGAAGATGAGGCTTTCTTCCTCCAGGTGTTGGGTGGCTAGGATTTGGCAGTGGAGGTGATGTAGGACTTGGTGGAGTGGGAGGGGGAGTTGAAGTGTTCGGCCACAGGACAGTGGGGTTGTTTGGTGTGTGTGTCCTGGAGATGTTCTCTGAAATGTTCTACAAGTCGGCGTTCTGTCTCTCCAAATGTAGAGGAGAGCACATCGAGAGCAACGGACACAGTAGATGAAGTGTTTGGAAGTGCAGGAAAATCTCTGCTGGATGTAGAAGGATCCTTTGGGGCCCTCGATAGAAGTGAGATGGGAGGTGTGGGCGAAGGTTTTACACCTCTCGCAGACGGAATGGTCTCTGTGGTATGCTGATAGGGGTGGGGAGGGAAATATATCTCTGGTGGTGGGATCTGACTGTAGGTCACTGAAATGGCAGAGGACGATGCATTGTTTTCGGAGATTGGTGGGGTGGAAGGTGGGGACTGGTGGATTCTACTGTTTTTGCGGTTGGAGGGGTGGTGTTCACGAATGGAGGTGTGGGAAGTGCAGAAGATGCACTCGAGGGCATTGTTGACCATGTAGGAGGAGAAATTGTGATTTTTGAAGTGTCCTACCCGTCCATCTTCCTTCCCACCTATCCGCTCCACCCACCGCTTCGACCTATCATCATCAGCCCCAACCTTCATCTACCTATCACATTCTAAACTACAATCCCCCCTAGTCCCACCCCTCCTGATATTTATCTCTCAGTCCCCTTGGGGGCCCCCCCACATTCCTGACGAAGGGCTTATGCCTGTAACATCGACTCCTCTGCTCCATGGACGCTGCTTGTCCTGCTGTATTTTTCCATCACCACACTTTGACTCAACATGGCTTTGTCAAGGCCATGTAATGTCTGACAAATTTGGTTTCTTGGACAAGGTGATACACATTGGATGAGTGTAGTGTTCTGGATGTTATATATTTGGACTTTCATAAAGCATTTGTATGATGCTACATGGCAGATTGGGTGGCAAAATAAAAATATTTAGGATTGATGGGTAATTAGTGTCATGGATTAGATATTGGCTAAAAAGATAAGGAACAGATGTAGATGGGCACTTCCAAGATTGGAGACAAGTTGAAAGTGCTGTTCCCCAGGGACCAGTGTTGGAACCCTTGCTTTTTCTTATTTATGAATGATTTGGACGTTGAGTGTTGAGGAAAAAAAGATCTATATGTTTGTGTGGTACTAAATTAGGGAGAATAGTGAATTATGAGGATGATGCTGAGCAACATTGACAAGTTGGACAAAAAGACAGATGCCTGGCAGATTAATTTCAATGCAGAGAAATATGAGGAAACACAGAGAGACAGTACAGGATCAATGTTATGACAGAGGAGCAGACAGGTTCACATGCATAGTTCTCTGAAGGTGGTCAGGCACTTGTAACGTTATTAAGGCTTACAGGTTACTTGGGTTTATAAATAGAGACACAGGGGTACAAAATCAAGGAAGTGGTATTACACCTCCTCAAATCATTAGTCAGATCATATTTGGGGCATTGTGTTCAGTTCTGGGTACCTTATTTAAAGATACCCTGGAGACAGTGCAAAGGAGATTTACTAGAATGATACAGGAATGAGGGATTTTTGATGCAAGGAAATGTTAGAGAAACTGGACTTATTTTCCTTGGAACAGAGAAGATTAAGAGGTGACCTTATTGAGGTGTTCAAAATTATGAACAATTTTGACAGGGTAAAGAAGGATATTATGTTTCCACCATGGTAGTTCACTAACTCACAATTTCAAGATTATTAGCAAGAGAGCAAGGAGTGAGATGAGAAGAAACCTCCACTCAGAGGGTTATTAGACTGTGCTACCTGGGAGAGTGGTAAGGGCAGATTCCATAGGAAGTTTTATAGAGAGCAAGATATATATTTGAGTGATGAATTGAGGGCTACAGAGAAAGGGCTGGGCAGCTCTTTCTGGAGCTGGTGCAGACTTGATGAATTGAATGGCCTCCTTCTGTATTGTAAAATTCTATGATTCTACTCAAGTCTTTCTGAATTTGATTGGTCTGATCTTTGCGCAGAGTAATAATTTATGAGACAGTTGTTTAATTATATTTTTCCTTGATCCAGACAAAAACTGTGTTTTTTGGCTTAAACCAATTAACAATCCTCATTCCTGAAGAAGGGCTTATGCCCGAAACGTCGATTTTCCTGTTCCCTTGATGCTGCCTGACCTGCTGCGCTTTTCCAGCAACCATTTTCAGCTTAAACCAATTGACAGTCCACTTCAGGATCATTCTATCAGTATTATGCCTTTCAATTTTGCAGAGATAACATATTATTGTGGCACGGAAAAGTGAATGGGAAGGATCACTGAAGAAGGGTGTATAGTGTATAGTACAGGTGCAGCCTTCTGCTATGGCACATAGCACAGACGAAAGGAGAAATGTAAATTGAAGACACAGAGGTAATAGGGAATACCTCAGATAGAAGTTAGTTCCAAAAGGGAGAGATCACAACCACAAAGATTTTTCCCACAAACTTCAGGGCTTGTTATCAGGGTCAAATAGAGGTCAGAAGCCTGCACCAAGGGACACACATTTCCTGTGATTTGGCTAATTTGTGATCATAATGCAGGCTCACCAATAGGAGGCTCTCTATTACTGAAGTAGTAAATGAAAGACAGCCCTGTCTCCATTTTGAGGTGTTTTCTCTCATGTCAAAAGTAAACAGAGTTACCAACATGAAGGAGGAATACTTCCACAGCATGACTTACTGGAGGAGCTGAAGCCCAGTAATTGGTTGAGGTCTGAAATCCTGCCGAGATAGTCAACCCCACCCTTCTATGTTGGTCTTCTGCCTGGAAGGCTGTCTCTAGGTATCTATACTATTCATGATGCCTTTAGGTGTCTGGAGGTTGGCTAGAGTTTTCCTGTCTCAAGTCACTGCTTCCAGGTAGGAGGCCTGCCATACAAAACCGTCCCTGCAACCCTCTTCAACTAGCTTGGCTCCAGCACTCAGCACTTCTATCCATTATCCTCTCTGGGAAGAAAAGAGAGGGGAAAAAAAACAACGAAGAGCCAGCAGCATTAAATTTCAAACCCACCCTCTCCCAGAAGAAACAACCTGTAAAGCTGAGAATAAGACATTATGATCAGACTTGTATACTTCAAAATGGAGCTCCAGTACAACCAGTATAACAAGATTTTCCTTCGAGATAAACTCACCAACTGAGTTTATTTGGGTCCTGAGTCAGGACCCAAATATTCAGCACTTCAAAAAAGAGTCGATGTAGGAAGGGGTTCAATGTTTCCTTAAAACTGTTCAGCTACCCACTCTGGCAACTTACAAAGGTCTGTCCCTTTAAGACTTGTGTCATGCCACACAACAAATTTAAAAGCCTACACTTATAACTCATGCTTTACAAAAATAAAACTTTAGGGGGCATTTTGTTCGAGACAGAAGAGGAGCAAAGTGAAAAACATAATGATCACATGTTGTGGTTGTGAATGTAACAGAAAATAAATACACAGATGAGGATATGGTGTCTTTTTGTTGAGGACCAGGTGTGGAAGTGGATTGAAAGTGGTTCAGTGAAAAGAGGAATGAGGAAAACAATACCCAAACATGTGCACTGCATTTACAATAAGAGAGCATAGAAGAATACATGCCCTGCCAGTGACAAAACCCCATAGTGTCACACTATGAGCATGGGGAAAACAGTCACAAGGACTGACCTCATTGTTGCTGTCAAAGTATACAGTAGCTTTGGTCAAATATACCTTAAATCATTGAGGGGCTGAACTGTTCAAAAAAAATTATCCTAGTATCAGAAAACCACAAAATATGGAAGTCTAAAACTGACGAGTTCACTTTGATAATCCTTGTAGTTTAAAAGTGGCTGAAATGAAAATATCCTGTTGAGAGATATGTCGGAAGAGATTAATAGATCCTACAATAGCCTACAAAGTACTAATTTGTAAATCAAATCATAAAAAAAGGTACTGGTTGAGTCTGTTCCCTTTATGTAGTGTTGTTTCAAAGACAAAACGGAACAAAATATAATCAAGTACACAGCTGAGAACGGAATCCATGTAAATGCAGAAAGCTGCCGAGATGGTGCGTCTGCAAAGGTTCTAATCTTTTTTTCTTGCACAGATTACAAACTACCTCACCTAAAGCAGACAAATAGTGACAAAGAATTGGTAATGCTTTGCTAAGTCTCAGAGGAAGAGCTCCGTAAGGTATCCTAGCAGGCAGAAATCAAAGAAAGCTGGTCTACAAATCGCAAATAAAACGTAACGAAAACAACTTGAACCCTTCCTATTCATGAATAATTTATGGTAATGTGAGTCATACGTAATAAATCTACTGAACTCAAATCACATAAAAGAACAAAGTTAGAGAAACCTCATCATTTCTGTGTATACTTTTTGTGTTCAACTCACTAAAACATTTTACGGGGGGGCGGGAACTAAAAAAAAAGCAATGAAAATACAATGCACAAAAACACTCTTCAGAGTACACACCTTTTCTATGCAGCCATAATTTTCGTTTTTGAACAAAGAATGTTTGACTCCTTGAGTAAAGGAAGTTGCCTCTGGCTAATGCTGGGCTGTACTGTCAGTATCTGAGTGCACCAGATGTCTGCAATGGTCAAAACAACATGTTCTGCTGTGGTGCATATTAGCTCCAGCCTATCACTCTGCAACGTACTGTTTCAACAATGAGGCAGACTTACAGCAAGCATAGCAACAGCCGTGCAAGCTGATTGGCTGGCAGCAATAGAAAAACCCCAGTGTCAAACTCTACTATAGTTTCCTGTTCAGCAATAGTGATTCCTTGTTTTCAGGTGCAGGCAAGTAAATTAAAAGTTGAGTCCAACAATAGCTTACCACAATGGCAATTTTGGACTAAGCCACTGTAAATATTAAAGTACACATAAACTAGACATGTAAATTGAAACAAAGCTTAAAACGTCTCTACATTCATGAACAGGGGTTATTATAAATGTGGTTTTGAAGCAATTCCTAGTACAAAATCCGGACAATGCACAATATAAACTCATTTAAATTATTCTTCTTAGTTAATTCTAATGGATACCTTCCCCACGTGGAGGGCGAGCCCCAGATGGGATCGCAAACTAATTCTGGAGGTCGTGAGTTCTGAGCCAGCAACTGCCGCCATGGAACTCGAGTCCAACAGCTGTGATCCCACTCTAAAAGGTCTGAAAACTCACTGGCCCTTCCATATCCCAATCTCACAAAGGTCACAACAATTTTTAACTCTGAAAATGGGGTAACGATGAGAAAACGTTTAGGAGATAATGCTGTTAATTGTTATGAAATCAGAGAAAAGTCACTAGATCTTTATCTTCAAAAAAGTAGTTTTATCGTGTCATGTAGCATAGAAACTGGCCCTTTGATCCAACTCATTCGTCCCATTTGTAAGCATTTAACCTCTAAACCCTTCCTATTCATTTAAATGTAATTGTACCCACCTCTGTTCCATACAACGATCATTCCCTGTGTGAAAAAGCTATCCCTCAGGTCATAGAGATGTACAGCATGGAAACAGACCCTTCGGTCCAACTCGTCCATGCCGACCAGATATCCCAACCCAATTGAGTCCGACCTGCCAGCATCCCTCCAAACCCTTCCTATTCATATACCCATCCAAATGCCTCTTAAATGTTGCAATTGTCCCAGCCTCCACCACTTCTTCTGGCAGCTCATTCCATACACGTACCATCCTCTGCATGAAAAGGTTGCTCCTGAGGTCTCTTTTATATCTTTCCCCTCTCACCCTAAACCTATGCCCTCGAGTTCTGGACTGCCCGACCCCAGGGAAAAGACTTTGTCTATTTATTCTATCCATGCCCCTCATAGTTTAGTAAACCTCTATAAGGTCACCCCTCAGCCTCCGACACTCCAGGGAAAACAGCCCCAGCCTGTTCAGCCTCTCCCTATTGCTCAAATCCTCCAACCCTAGCAACATCCCTGTAAAACTTTTCTGAACCCTTTCAAGTTTCACAACATCTTTCCGATAAGAAGACGACCAGAATTTTGCACACAATATTTCAACAGTGGCCTAACCAAAGTCCTGTACAGTTGCAACATGACCTCCCAACTCCTGTACTCAATACTCTGACCAATAAAGGAAAGCATACCAAACGCCTTCTTCACTATCCTATCTACCTGTAACTCCACTTTCAAGGAGCTATGAACCTGCACTCCAAGGTCTCTTTGTTCAGCAACACTCCCTAGGACCTTACCATTAAGTGTGTAAGTCCTGCTAAGATTTGCTTTCCCAAAATGCAGCACCTCACATTTATCTGAATTAAACTCCTTCTGCCCACTTCTCAGCCCATTGGCCCATTTGGTCCAGATCCTGTTGTAGTCTGAGGTAACCCTCTTCACTGTCCACTACACCTCCAATTTTAGTGTCATCTACAAACTTACTAACCGTACCTCTTATGCTCACTTCCAAATCATTTATGTAAATGACAAAAAGTAAAGGGCCCAGCACTGATCCTTGTGGCACTCCACTGGTCACAGGCCTTCAGTCTGAAAAACAACCCTCCACCACCACCCTCTGTCTTCTACCTTTGAGCCAGTTCTGTATCCAAATGGCTAGTTCTCCCTGTATTCCATGAGATCTAACCTTGCTAATTAGTCTCCCATGGGGAACCTTGTCGAATGCCTTTCTGAAGTCCATATAGATCACATCTACTGCTCTGCCTTCATCAATTCTCTTTGTTACTTCTTCAAAAAACTCAATCAAGTTTGTGAGACATGATTTCCCATGCACAAAGCCATGTTGACTATCCCTAATCAGTCCTTGCCTTTCCAAATACATGTACATCCTGTCCCTCAGGATTCCCTCCAACAACTTGCCCACCACCGAGGTCAGGCTCACCAATCTATAATTCCCTGGCTTGTCTTTACCGCCCTCCCTAAACAGGGCACCATGTTTGCCAACCTCCAGTCTTCCAGCAACTCACCTGTGACCATTGATGATACAAATATCTCAGCAATAGGCCCAGCAATCACTTCTCTGGCTTCGCACAGAGTTCTCGGGTACATCTGATCAGGTCCTGGGGATTTATCCACTTTTACCCGTTTCAAGACATCCAGCATTTCCTCCTCTGTAATCTGGACATTTTGCAAGATGTCATCATCTATTTCCCTACAATCTATATCTTCCATATCCTTTTCCACAGTTAATACTGATGCAAAATATTCATTTAGTATCTCCCTCATTTTCTGTGGCTCCACATAAAGGCCGCCTTGCTGATCTTTGTGTTGCCCTATTCTCTCCCTAGTTACCCTTTTGTCCTTAATTTATTTGTAAAAACCCTTTGGATTCTCCTTAATTCTATTTGCCATAGCTATCTCATGTCCCCGTTTTGCCCTCCTGATTTCCCTCTTAAGTATACTCCTACTTTCTTTATACTCTAAGGATTCACTTGATCTATCCTGTCTATACCTGACATATGCTTCCTTCTTTTTCTTAACCAAACCCTCAATTTTTTCAGTCATCCAGCATTCCCTGTGCCTACCAGCCTTTCCTTTCATCCTGACAGGAATACACTTTCTCTGGATTCTTGTTATCTCATTTCTGAAGGCTTCCCATTTTCCAGCCGTCCCTTTATCTGCAAAAATCTGCCTCCCATCAGCTTTTGAAAGTTCTTGCCTAATACCGTCAAAATTGGCCTTTCTCCAATTTAGAACTTCAACTTTTAGAAGTAGTCTATCCTTTTCCATCATGATTTTAAAACGATAAGAATTATGGTCGCTAGCCCCAAAGTGCTCCCCCACTGACACCTCAGTCACCTGCCCTGCCTTATTTCCCAAGAGTAGGTCAAGTTTTGCACCTTCTCTAGTAGGCACATCCACATACTGATTCAGAAAATTGGCTTGTACACACTTAAGAAATTCCTCTCCATCTAAACCTTTAACACTATGGCAGTCCCAGCCGATGTTTGGAAAGTTAAAATCCCCTACCATAACTACCAGATTATTCTTACAGATAGCTGAGATCTCCTTACAAGTTTGTTTCTCAATTTCCCTCTGACTATTAGGGGGTCTATAGTACAATCCCAATAAGGTTATTATCCCTTTCTCATTTCTCAGTTCCACCCAAATAACTTCGCTGGATGTATTTCCGGGAATATCCTCCCTCAGCACAGCTGTAATGCTATCCCTTATCAAAAACGCCACTCCCCCTCCTCTCTTGCCTCCCTTTCTGTCCTTCCTGTAGCATTTGTATCCTGGAACATTAAGCTGCCAGTCCTGCCCATCTCTGAGCCATGTTTCTGTAATTGCTATGATATTCCAGTCCCATGTTCCTAACCCTGCCCTGAGTTTATCTGCCTTCCCTGTTCGACCCCTTGCATTGAAACAAATGCAGTTTAATTTATTCGTCCCCTACCTTGTCCCTGCCTGCCCTGATTGTTTGACTCACTTCTGTTCTCAGCTGTACCCGTCTCAGATTTATCTCTTTCCTCACTATCTCCCTGGGTCCCACCCCCCCACCTTACTAGTTTAAATCCTCCCGAGTAGGTTGAGCAAATTTCCCTGCCAGTATATTAGACCCTTTCAATTTAGGTGCAATCCGTCCTTCTTGTACGGGTCACTTCTACCCCAAAAGAGATTCCAATGATCCATAAATGTGAATCCTTCTCCCATACACCAGCTCCTTAGCCATGCATTCATCTGCTCTATCCTCCTATTCCTGCACTCACTAGCTCGTAGCACTGGGAGTAATCCAGATATTACTACCCTTGAGGACCTCCTTTTTAAATTTCTACCTAACTCTCTGTAATCTCCCTTCAGAATCTCAACCTTTTCCCTTCCTATATTGTTGGTTCCAATGTGGACAATGACCTCTTGCTGGGCCCTCTCCCCTGTGAGAACATTCTGCACCCTCTCTGAGACATCCTTGATCCTGGCACCAGGGAAACAACACACCATTCTGTTTTTCTCTGCTGGCCACAGAAACGTCTGTCTGTTCCTCGGACTACAGAATCCCCTATCACAACTGATCTCTTGGAAGCTTTTTCCTCTCACCTTAAACCTATGCCATCGAGTTTTGGACTCAATTAAATGACCTTGGTTATTCACCCTGTCCAGGGGGCCCATCATGATTTTCTTCACTACCTTTGGATTTCTAATAATCTACAATCAGATGCAAAACAGAATTGTTTAAACAGGTTCTCAAAAGATGGGAAATGGTACCAATTGGATATGGCACAGCTCTCAAGAGGAAGAATGACTGGCGATTAATTCTTCTTGCTACACAAATAGCTAGACCTCCCATTGTATCCATTAAGATGGTAATGTCTATCATCAGAATAACTCAACAAAGCAGACTAGATTAAGGAAAGTGATGTAGTTTTAAAAATGCCTTCATCAAATTATGAAGAAAATGAGTCACAAACTTTGAAAACTTCAAAGTTAATCCTTTTTTTCCACAACATTGACAAGGTAAAGCACACAAGACCAATTAAAAGTGTAAACTAATCATGGATCATGATGACCATAAACGACTTGACAGAAAGAATCTTGAATGGTATAAAGTTTTACAAGACTTCTCTCAATTTGTAACTGCAATTTAAAGTCACTTCTCACTGGAGAGACAGATAACTAGATAACTAAGCCAGATTCATCCCCTATCCTTGCCAAATTAGATTAACTCAATTGTGTAGGCAGTTATTTGGTGCTTGAACAGAGAAGAAGAAATCAGTCAACCTGGATTTTCCTAATGAAGAAATGTATATGGAAAAGTTAGAATCAGAACTGGCTACAGTCGGCCCCACAATGTCAAGACAATATGAATAATGGCCAGTTGGGGAAAGTACCAAATGTTATTTAGTGCCTATAAAATCAACACTCAATATTCACAGGAGAGAAGAGGCACAGGGAGAGTTGCTCAACAAAGCAACACAAGAAGTAGAAGCAGAGGTTGCCTGCATGGACCAGGTGACCTGCTCATCATTCAATACAATCAATCATAAGCTTAAACTCCAGCTTCCTACTCACTCCCCATATTTCTTGATTTACTGACTAACTGAAAATCTATCTATTCTGGCCTCATGAGGCATTAGCAACACCCTGGAGAAGAGTATTCCAAAGATCCACAAACAATTTCTCCCCATCTCAGTCCTATATGATTATTCTTCTGAGACTGTACCCCTGTGTTTTGAGTAGAGTAGCTTTTGTCATTTCCATCATACACAACTGATACAATAAAAATGAGACAGCGTTCCTCCAGTACTAAGGGACAGATTTCCTGATAAGCAGAAACAATCAACGTCTATCCTTTTAAGCACCTTCAGAATCTCATATGTATTGCCAAAATAGCATCTTATTCTTGTAAGCTCCACAGATTATAGACCCAGTGTCCTCAGCCCCTCATTTTAGGGCAAGCCCATTGTCCCAGGGACCAATTTAGTGAACCTTTGCTGTACCTGCAATTAAGGAATATTCTTTCTTAAACGTGGAGACCAGAATTGCACACAGTGCTCCAGATGTGGCTTCACCAAAACCCTTCACCACTGGGGAAAAAAAGTCTTTATTCGTGCAATAAAGGCAAACGTACTATTTACCTTTCTAATTGCTTTCTGCACCTCCATGCTAATTTTGTCTTCCTTGTAAGAGCACACTTAAATCTTTGAACATCAATTCCAACAATTTTCTTATCTTTTAAAAAAAAACTCTACTTTTCTATTCTTGCAACTGAAGTGCATAACTTCACACTCCCCTACATTCTACTCCATCTGGTATCTTGCTGCCCACTCTCTGAAGTTATCTATCTCTCAGAGAAGCAAAACCATCGGATGCACCATGGGCCTCGATCTGAGTAAAGTACCCCCATAAATAAACACCAGAAAATTAGCAGCAGCTGAAATAGGAAATGAAAATTCACACTGGAGCAGTGCAGGGTATAGTTCAGACAAATTAGTCAGATTAACTAATTGTATTCAACTTTGGTGTATTTGAACAACAGTTTCACTAATTTGTGTATTTCTAATGGAGTTATTTTGAATTAATTAAAGTGCTTGAAATCATCTGAATCCCTTGCCAACACTTCAGACTTATACAAATTCAGGGTTCTTTTTTTTATTTTGGAATCGATTATGATGTTACTGTGAATATCAGTTAAAATGCCAACAGAGGAAAAGTGCAAATAAACAGGTTTAGTTAGGTTATGATGGTATAAATATGGTAAAGTCCAATAATTTAAAGGATTTTATCCAATATAATGCAGGCAAAAATAAAAAAGACAATCTTGCCTTTAAACTTAGAAAACTTTTGCTCTACCAAAAAGAAAAACAAAAAATGTACAAATCCAACAAAACCTTTCTCCCCCTGCTAGAATGTATGCTCAAGGTTTTAAGGCCAGGTAAATACTCGCTGCCCAAAACTGTTCAGAAATTGTGAAAGAAAGATGCAATCATGGTAGTCAGAAATAACTGGATTTCTCCAGTTTGATCAGCCCTTTAATTCTAGATCAAAGAAGTTGCAATACCATTCTGGCAAAGACACTAAAGTTGTAATTTATCAGAAGCACCATGGTAACAACTATACAGCTTACGGCCATGAATGAAGTACTGACACTGCAAGTGTTTCTCACTCACTACTGAAATATACAAGACACAACTGAAGTCTACACTAGAGAATATAATTGCTTCTTTTGATAGATACGGTTACTTTATGATGACAAAACACTTCTACAATACTTTATGATATCAAAACCATAAATGCTAGTTTATATTTTCTACACCTTATGCAATAAAGCTGCATCACTGAGATTTCTCAAATCTTATCATAACATTAAAATGACTTCTCGATGCAGACAATGAGATCAAATTGATCAGGGAATCAAACCCTTTAATTGACAGAAAACGGTTATTCAGCCAAAGATTTTAATCCAATTATTATTTTGTTGTGCCTTTGTAAATGACGAAAGAATTAGGACCTCAAAAAGCATCAGCATTGAATGACTATTTTCTGGAATTGTACTTCCAGAAGAAGATGCAACAGAACAGGTCTCCCTTGTACTTGACAGTTCTTAGATGGAACTCCTTGTCAGCTCTTAATGCCATATACTTCTGAGATCCTACATTTCATATGCTATATATGCTGCTTAGGGTTTCAGTTTTTCCAAGTTTTGCACTGTTACTTGGTAGTGTTTTTCCTAATTGTTTACATTGCAAGCGTTGCATAAGTGCAAAAGGAAATGTAACAAAAGAAGACATCTAAAGTTAAATGGATACTAGACCATTATGACAGGGCTTTTCTTTTTAAATGCATCCTGAAACATCAGAAAAATTAACATTACATTTTTTAATTCAGCTATGCAGATAGGATAAACTTGCCTGAAATATATTTCATGGAAGGAAAATTTCTAACGTTGCTTTTCCAATATGTACCTCTGATTAATACATTATCAATGCATGATTTTAAAAACACCACAACCAATAAGACCTAATTTGCTGTTTTTCATATCTGCAGGATGTCCAATCACTACACTCTCAATTAGTAACCTTTGAGATGTAGGGGTCAGGTCTTTGTCAAGTTGACAAGTATCTGTAGACCATTACAAATAGTAGGCAAACCGGTTGTGGAAGTCCTCCTCCATGTGCGACAAATCAAACTTTTGCCAACAGGAGAAAGGAGAAGAGGTGTGATTCACAACAGGGAAATCCAAATACAGTAGCGCCATTTGAACTTGGTGCTAAGTTCAAAGAGATGCCATTTGGGCTGTTATAGGACACTTAAAACTACAGCGAGAGACATGACTACAGGATTAAATGTAAACCCCCTTGAAGGATGGAACAGGTCTATTTAATGGTAATGATTTGAAGTTTTAAAATCCCTAGAGGTTTAAACATAACAAAAATAAATACATGCATCAGTGGTTGTTTCAAAAAGATAATCTGCTGGATTGCCTTATTTGACAAGCAAGTGTGGCACCTATTCAGACATAGACTCATATAGTCATACGGCGCTACATCAGACCCTTCAATCCAACTTGTATATACTGCCCAAGTTTCTCAATCTAAACTAGTCCCATTTGCCTGCGTTTGGCCCATATCCCTCTAAACCTTTCCTATTCATGTACCTGTTCAAAAGTCTTTTAAATGTTGGAACTGTAACTGCATCTACGACTTCCTCGGGCAGTTCATTGCACATACGAAATACCCTCATTATGAAAATGTGGCCCCTCAGGCCCCTTTTAAATATTTCCCCTCTCACCATAAAAAAATGCCCTAGCCTAAGGAAAAGACCTTTGCTAATCAACTTATCTTTGCTCATGATTTTATAAACCTCTCTAAGGTCACCCCTTAACCTCCTATGCTCCAGTGAAAAAAATACCAGCCTTTCCATATAACTCAAACCTTCCAGACTTGCTAACATCATTGCAAATCTTTTCTGCACCCTCTCCAATTTAATATCATCCTTCCTACAGCAGGGCAACCACAAATCCAAAAGTGGCCTCACCAGTACCCTGTACAACCACAACATGACATCCCAACTCCTGTACTCAATGGTCTAAACAATGAAGGGCAAATGGGGAATAGCCTATCATACTCCTGACTTGTGCCTTGTCGATGGTGAACACTCTCAGTTGTACTTTCATGTTGGAACACAGAATTACCACTTTCATACTGGATGGGTAAGTAGAGTAGGTTAAACTTACTTGAAAATCTAAAACAAACTTACTTAACAGACAGCTGGCTAGTTCATCTCTGTTTGACCAAAAACATCGAAGTGTATCTGGAACCTCATGTTTACTGTCATCTTCTGTAACTTTCCATAACACCTTCAACCATGGTTCATTAGCTGTTTATTCCTAAAGTTGGTTGCACTTTTGCTGGCCAAAATTAATCAAAATCTACCTTAAGCAAATCTTCCACTCTAATGTCCAGACTGTCTAGTGTGTCTGAGGTAACCATTCAAGTACCAGGTTTGTAGCAAATTAAGTTTCACTAGAAGTCATTATGGTGTAGTGATGCCTTTATCAGCAACGTTCCCTTTAAACTGCACATAGGTCGCTGCTGCATATGGGCCTTGGAGGTCTGTGCAGTCATTAAGAAAACCAGAGTGAACACTGTTTAACCATGGTTTTACACCATATCATTTCCAATGGTTTATGATCTGTTTCCACATTAAGTTACTTGCTGAATCGTGTGATACAGAATGCCAAAGCAATTGTTTCATGCTCTGTATTGCAATAATTGGATTGTACTTGTGATAAATTGACTTGCCATCTTGCATGATAAACGCTCCTAGGCCTTTTTTTAGAAGATTTCTAGAATTACCTTCTTCGCCATGTCGCAGCATTGTACTACTTTCTGCTGAAAAAGCTAATCTGAGTGTTTTGAACACATTGATAATCCTGCTGCCATAATATGGATTGTATTTCCTTACAAACTCTCTGAACAACAAGGCATTTTGGAGAAGATTGGGATGCATGACATTAGGAAGTAAAATCAGAGATATCTCTATAGGTCTTCTTTGTCTTGAGCAGTAATCATTTGTTGTACCTCTAAGACTTAGCCTGGGTTAGGGCGGATCCCATAACCTAAATATAGAGAGAGTCAAAAGAGTTGACTTAACCCAACATTCACCTGGTACTTTTTACTGTTGAAGATAAATCCTTCTCGATTTGCCATCGTTGCCATCAATGAGTGTAGATTTCAGTCATGTTCCTTTTTGGTTCTACCCATCACTGCAATATCGGCAATACATTAACATACATTCAGTCATTCCATCATATGCTGCTGCATCAGACAGAAATTTAAATATAGTCTCTGTAAATAATTTCTGTAAACAGTGTCCTGAAAGCAGTGACTTCCTGAGATTCCTTTGCCAAGTGAACCAAACAATATACTTGGCATCCACCTTGCAAAAGAACTGCATCATGTGAATTTGGGTTTCAATTTTTCTAATATTGGAACTTAGTGTAGGTATCCCTTTAAAGGAAGATTTATAAATTTTGAGCCAAACATACTTGATTATGCCATTTTCCTTCACACATTTGTAATAGAACTGCACAGGTTTGTGTGATGTACACAATGAATGATAATGTAGTATATAATTCAGTTCACTCTAAAGCTTCCCTTGTACGAGAACACTACACTTTCTGCGAGGGCCGACTGATGTAACTGCATCTTTTCTGAAATTGGTACTTTGGTGATTTTGGGAATGATCACAATGTTGAGTTTTGTACATGCAGGTAGTCCATTTGTGTCCATCAGGTAAAAGATAAAGTACTTATGGTTTTCATGCAGAATTGCCATAGCTGCATTTCATCAATGTACCAATGGAGTCATAGAGATGTACAGCATGGAAACAGACCCTTCGGTCCAACTCGTCCATGCCGAACAGATATCCCAATCCAGTCTAGCCCCACCTCCCAAGACCTGGCCCATATCGCTCCAAACCCTTCATATACCCATCCAAATGCCTTTTAAATGGTGCAATTGTACCAGCCTCCACCACTTCCTCTGGCAGCTCATTCCATACACGTACCACTCTCTGAGTGAAATAGTTGCCCCTTAGGTCTCTTTTATATCTGACCCCTCTCACCCTAAACCTATGCCCTCTAGTTCTGGACTCCCCAACCCCAAGGAAAATACTTTGTCTATTTATCCTATCCATGCCCCTCATAATTTTGTAAACCTCTATAAGGCCACCCCTCAGCCTCCGACGCTCCAGGGAAAACAGCCCCAGCCTATTTAGCCTCTTCCTATAGCTCAAATCCTCTAACCCTGGCAACATCTTTGTCACATCTTTGTGTAGTGTCAGGTTGAATCTCTGAAGCCAGATTTCTTACATGGGTGAGCCCAGTGTTCTTTTGAACCACATGATCTCCAAATGTCTTGGTATGTAGGACAGCTTCACAGTGCGCATAATAGACTGCATTTCCCACACAGCTTGACTGATGTTTGTGTCCTGGCTATCAATAACTGGAGCTAATGCCCGTAGATGTTGTTGTTCAAATACATACAGCAGCTTCATGTTTTATGTCAGCTTTGTATCCCTACGTCATGACCTTTTCTTCTCTACAAGTAGTACTTATGGAAAATTATGACAGACATGAAACCACAACCAGTTCATTATCCACTCAGGTAGCTCAGCCTCTGAGAAATTGCAGTGTTTGCTCTTGAACTGATAACTGATTCTCATGGCTGTTGCCAGTGGACATTAACTCAAAATGGTGAATTCTAAAGTTCACTTTTCTCATAAAGCATTTTCCACTGTATAGCAGGATTTCTCGGGTCCTGTTCAGACAGGTCTTAAGAGTTGACTCTGTGCAACATCTCATTTCCACTAGCTATCTTAATTTTCACTGAATACCTATTCAGAGTTGTTATGGAACAGAAGAAAGTCATTTTGCTCATTGTGTTTGCTCCACCTCTGTACATTTTAACTTTGTGCCATTTTTTTCCTTTTCCCTGTAATCCTGCATTGTTTAAATAAAATCAAATAATCCCTTGAATGTCTCAACTGAACCTGCCTCTTCTACATTTCCAGGCAATGTATTTCAGATCCCACCTACTTGCTATCTGAAAAGGTTTTTCAATTCATAGTTGCTTCTTCTCTTGGCCAGGAATTATTGCTTAATGCACAACTGCATGGGTTCAACTCTATTACACACCCCAGTCTTTCAAAGCACTTCTCATCCCTCCCCACAATTCAAATGAGAGTTCCTGCAAAATAACGATTAACTTTTTGGTTTTTACAGTGGCTAAATCTAAGAAACATAGCTCCACCCTATGCTTAAAAAGATGTATTCAGATGTACTTCCAATAGTCACTGACATAGTCTTCCAGTTCATACTGGTATATTTGGTAGTCATCTTCCTGATGGTCCCTCTCTTTTGCAATTGTTATTGATGTCTAGGGTATAGTAGCACGACTATAAAGTTACTTTCAGTGCAGATTCAACAATGCAGCTGGTGAGCTTCCTTTGCTTTTGAAAAAAGATTATTTGTTCTGTTTTTGGCTGTGGTTCAGGCTTCTCTGTTTCACACGCATTTTCCTTTCGGTACAGGAATGGCACCTGAAGTTTTCATAAAAACCTTGCAGCTTTCACAACTCAAATCTTAACCAAATGCTGCCCACATAGGTCACTGAAATGGCCAACTCACAAATCAAGGACTCACTGTTTAGCCAGTGTCATTTGTTTAGTATTTTTTGCTGGGATCCTAGTGAAAATGTATCACTTTTGCATAACTTAAGATCTTGTGTGAGGAAGTTTACTATGGCTTGTAGTGTTAGGACCACCAATACTTCTTTTTTTTTCCCTAATTTTGGGTTTGGAAAAGAGTTGAAGTTGAGAATTGATTATTGAGCTTTGAACAACAGCCTGTTTCTACAAAAAAAGAAAAGAACAAAAGTCTGATGTTTGCTGTTCGAAATTGGCCTGGAAAGATAATGCAGGTGAATTACTTCTCAAAGGTCACCGTGGAAGGCTAGGCACCGAGACATCATTACACTCAGGAATTTAGCAGGTGGTTTGATGTTGACTTGGTCATAGGCCGGCCAACCAGAAGATGTTGAAAAGAGAAAACACAAAATGAACTGTGCTGACTGGGTTTGGATAGGAGACAGTTTTATTTTGGACGCTTCAGGACCAGGCTTTTGGTTTTGCGCTCTCGGATTTCACTCCAGTTATTGAATTGTTTAATCTTCTGAGAAGAGACTCCCAGTCTATAATATGTTGGTGAATAATTCTGCTGAAGTAATTTGCATTGACCAATGGCTTCAGAATCCAAGCAAGACAAACAATCCTATACACTTTTAATACAATCCATTAACTAAGGATTTCTTAATGCAGGAATTCATTGTTAAAACAGTAAACTATGCTTTTTTTTTTAAGAAGCCCTTAATCATGTCTGCCTCTCAGTGTGAGAATGAGGATTTATGATCAAAGAAAATTGAGCTTAGATATTAATAGACATAGATATTAATTAGATTGCCTTGTACTTTATCTATGTTCTGACAAAGTTACATTCTTAATTTTGGTCTGGATGTAAGTTTGCTCTCAAAGCTGGAAGGTTTTCATTTCAGACATTTCATCACCATACTAGGTAACATCAGTGAGCCTCCGGTGAAGCACTGCTGGTATGGCCCGCTTTTTATTTATGTGTTTAGGTTTCTTTGGGTTGGTGACATAATTTCCTGTGGAGATGTCATTTCCTGTTCTTTTTCTCAGGCTGTGATGAATGGGATTCAAGTCAATATGTTTGTTGACAGAGGTTCAGTTGGAATGCTACTCTTCTGGGAATTCTCGTGCATGTGAAGTACTATTAGGAAGAACTAAGGAATTTTGAGCATCATTGCATGTTTTATTTTCAGTGTGTTATGAATCCAGTGATTGGGAGGTTGATTTGACTTTGCTTGGTGTGTCTAACAATAGATTCATACTGCTGCCTTTGTTATTTAGGAAAAGTTCACTATTGCCACAAACATGTATTCTCCTGTTGTGTTTCTTAATGCAGAATTTCAACTCTCCTACTGTAGGTTCAATTTACGTGAAAATTTCAAACCTATTTATGTAACAAACTGATAATTTGCTTTATAACTGCGGGTTTTGTACATATCCTTAGTCTATCATGCTGTGGCTTAGACTTCACAAGTTTGGCTTCAAAAGTTACAATTATCTTATCAACAGATTTTTGGACAGTTTGATTGACAGCTTAAAGAGTATTAAAACATTAGCTGTTATCTAAGTGAGGTATGAATAGACATTAGTTTATTTTTATAGGAGATCAATCCCTTCAGATGTAAAAGCTTCCTTTAGGTTTCATGATGAATGGAAGGTTTTGTGACTATTGAGTAATATAGAGGAAGAGTTCTCTTAGATTTTTTGAAGTTTATTTTGTTTCATCCTCATATTGTTCCCAAACTTTTCATGTGGTCTACATTTTATAAGTCATAACAGGGGTTACAAAGGACTAAAGGAGTTTGGGGGAGGACATGAGGCATGAATTGGTATTGAATGGATGTGGAGGGCAGAGGGATGATGGGGGCTGGGTGGACTGCATGAATTGTCATCAAAGAGTCATCAAGTGTATGGACTGAATAACAGCAGGAGGGATAACAGCTAGAGAGTTTTAGTGCTTTTATTATATGTAGAATGAGGTCCCCTGACAATCAAGGTGGATCTAGGAGCTAGTTAGTTCACTATTCACCCAAGTCTGAGAGTGCCCAGGTACTGCTTCCAAGATTACCGGATTTGACTTTATCCCGAACCTGTTTCTCTGAAATGAAAATTGAGAGATGGGCCCTTTAAACTGAGGTGCTGAGTCAGGAGATGTCCTCGTTCAAGCTACCGGGCTCATTAATGAAGATTTTATTTGTAGTCCCTCGAACAGGGGTTCAAACCCATAGTACTTTAAAGTGGTCTCACATTGATTTGTAGAAGAAAGTGAGGACCACAGATGCTGGAGATCAGAATTGAAGAGTGTGGTGCTGGAAAAGCACAGCCGGTCAGGCAGCATCCGAGAAGCAGGAGAGTTGACATTTCAAGCATTAGCCCTTCATTAGGAATGAGGCTTGTGGACCAAGGGGTAAGAGATAAATGGGATGGGGTGGGGCTAGGGGAAAATAGCTGGGAACAGAGGTGGGGTGAAAGTGATAGGTCGAAGAGGAGACTGGAGCAGATAGGTGGGAAGGAAGATAGACAGGTAGGACCATTTAAGAGGGCGGTGTCAAGTTGGGAGCCTGGGACTGAGATATGGTGGGGGGAGGAAAGATGCAGAAACTGGTGAAATCCACATTGATCCAATCACAAGGGATCAATGTGGATTTCACCAGTTTCCCCATTTCCCCTGCACCCACCTTATTCCAGTCCCAACCTCCCAACATGACACCATCTTCTTGAATGGTCCTACATGTCTATCTTCCTTCCCACCTATCTGCTTCACCCTCCTCTCAGACCTATCACTTTCACTCCCACCTTCATCTACCTATTCCATTCCCAGCTACCTCCCCCCAGCCCCACCCCATCCCATTTATCTCTCAGCACCCTTGGCCAACAAGCCTCATTCCTGATGAAGGGCTTATGCCCGAAATGTCAACTCTCCTGCTCTTCGGATGCTGCCTGACCGGCTGTGCTTTTCCAGCACCTCACTCTTCAATTCTGATCTCCAGCATCTGTCGTCCTCACTTTCTTCTACAAATCAATGTGAGACCAGTTTAAAATTGTATGGGTTTGAACCCCGTTCAAGTGACTACAAATAAAATCTTCATTAATGAGCTCAGTAGCTTGAACGAGGACATCTTCTGACTCAGCACCTCAGTTTAAAAGGCCCATCTCTCAATTTTCATTTCAGAGAAACAGGTTCGTGATTAAGTCAAATCTGGTAATCTTGGAGGCAGTTCCCGGGCAGTCACAGATCTGGGTGAATAGTGAACTAACCAGCTCAAAGATCCACCTTGATTCAGGGGACCTCATCTATATATAATAAAAGCACTAAAACTCTCTAGCTGTTATCCCTCCTGCTCTTATTCAGTCCATACCCTTGATGACCCTTTGATGACAATTTATGCAGTCCACCCAGCTGCGCTTTTCCAGCACCACACTCTTCAACTCACAATGATTTGTAATCAGGTTTAATATCACCATCTCTTGAACCAATCAGCTTCAGCTCCATTGCTAGCTAATCAAATCTAATGGCAGTGTTGTGATTTATTGATACTATCTTTAATTAAAGTGACGGTGTCCTTGGGATATTTTGAACAATTTTTGAATGAAACAGCTTGTAACATCCTAATGATACAGGCCTCTTCAAATTTGTATCAAATTTTCAATGTTCTGAAATCTGAAGCTGACACCGAATTGACATTTCCCTTTGTATACATGTTGACATCTATTGCAGTTCTAATTTTTTAACACTGAACTTATTGCAGTTGCAAATCAGGTTACAGGAACAACATAATTAAAATGCCAATACGTGAAACATTTATTAGTTCTATACAGTAACTTCTACTAAACTTGTCTTATCTGTCACTGCCTTTAAAACCTGTCCCTATCAAAGATTAATGCATAATTTCTACCCAGCATCTCTATCAATGATCTTCAGTTTGCTCGTGAAAACAGCAGTAAATTTCAAGGAATTTCTAAGTATTGACTGTACATGGATGGATTGTTAGTTGCAACAGTGGACATGAAACTTTTCAATGTTTTCAAACATACTTTGTCCATTACTTAAACAGTAATCTTTATGCAGACATTGATACCTCAAACCTCACCATTAAAATCAACTCCAGAACTCTACTTATGAAAAAGAAAAATTGCAGGGGATGTGGTCTGCCTTGTTTTGACTTAAAGCTGAACAAACTGTTTGATTACAAGCAGGAAGTTTGATCTGCAAGCCAAAACCTCAGCCACCGCCCATTTAGTTTTCTGTAATGTAATTTCTTTACTCACTCAGTCAAGGTGTAAGGTTTTCATATATACTGAAATCAAATGAGGCGTGACATACTGTTAAATAAATCAATGAAGTAAAGTACTGTAATTAAAACTTGTTAATGGGGAAAATCCAGACACGGGGATAGTCCCTCAAATACTTGTTGACACTGCAATTAAAATAATTTTTAAAAATTGTATGATGAGGAAACTGCATTTCTGTGTAACATTTATTAACTAAGGTAGTAGGATTCGTCTTTCACCACCTAACAACATCTCAGTGAATGTCTGACTTTAAAACGTCACTTCCTGCTATTCAGGCAGCTGTGAAGATTGTGCTTGAAGGTCACGTAGATAACCTGATGTGCAGATTTGGGTAGTTTGTTTGCAAGCATAGCATATCTGTTAAAGGAATCTGGTGGGAGGTAGGATATGCACCAGTGTTTAGAAATGGGAGACTGAAACCTTGGTCACAATGTACACTCATATGATTAATACTTTTGAAATAAGACCATAAGTCTGAGGAGTAGGAGTAAGTCACTCAGCCCATTCAGTCTGCTCTGCCATTAGATGAGAGCAACTCCACTTTCCTGCCCTTATCTTCATACCCCATGATTCCCTTGCTGAAATAACTGTTTAAAATATTAAAATTTAAAAGCACTGTGGTGCCTCTCTTTTAGAATTCAAACCAATATCACACCATTTTCACCTTTCCCAAATTTGTAATGTTTTGATAGATTGTGATGTTTTGGGACAATGCTTTGAATTTGGGTAAAATGAAGGAGTTTGTGTGGCCTGTTCTGAAGTCTGCTTGACAACAGATGAGGATGAAGTGGATATTAAAGATTAATGGAGGCACCTGTTGCTTTGTTGGCGAGAAGGTGTAAGGTGTTCACACTTCGAGGCAACAGCAGATGCATATATATTTGTAATCATTCGGGTGACACGGTGGCTCGGTGGTTAGCATTGCTGCCTCACAGCGCCAGGGACCCAGGTTTGATTCCAGCTTCAGGCAACTGTTTGTGTGGAGTTTGCACATTCTCACAGTGTCTGTGTGGGTTTCCTCCAAGCGCTTCGGGTTTCTCCCACAGCCCAAAGATGTATAGGTTATGTGGATTGGCCATGCTGAATTACCCATAGCGTCCAGGGATGTGCAGGCTAGGTGGATTGGCCATGGGTAGTACAGAGTTATGGGAATATGGGGGGGTGGGGGCAGAGAAATCTTTATGAGGGGTCTGTGTGGATCCAGTGGGCCTAATGGCCCGTTTCCCCACTGTATGGATTCTATGATCTTATAAGTCTGCTCATCTCCAAAGTCTTAACAAGGGGTGGATAAAATTATTGGACATGGTTCTGCACTAAACTGTTCAATTACTTAGAGTCATAGAGTCATACAGCATGAAAACAGACCCTTCAGTCCAAGCAAACCATAATCCCAAACTAAACCTAGCTCCACCTGCCTGTGCTTGGCACAAATCCCTCCAAACAACCGGAACAAAAAAAACCTTGGAGTGCAGGTTCATAGCTCGTTGAAAGTGGAGTCGCAGGTAGATGGGATAGTGAAGGCGGCATTTGGTATGCTTTTCTTTATTGGTCAGAGCATTGAATACAGGAGTTGGGAGGTCATGTTGCGGCTGTACAGGACATTGGTTAGGCCACTGTTGGAATATTGCGTGCAATTCTGGTCTCATTCCTATCGGAAAGATGTTGTGAAACTTGAAAGGGTTCAGAAAAGATTTACAAGGATGTTGCCAGGATTGGAGGATTTGAGCTATGGGGAGAGGCTGAATAGGCTGGGGCTGTTTTTTCATGAGCATTGGGGGCTGAGCGGTGACCTTATAAAGGTTTATAAAATCATGAGAGGCATGGATAGGATAAACAGACAAGGTCTTTTCCCTGAAGTGTAGGAAGTCCAGAACTAGAGGGCATAGTTTTAGGGTGAAAGATATATAAAAGAGACCTAATGGGCAACATTTTCACACACAGGGTGGTGCGTGTATGGAATGAGCTGCCATAGGAAGTGATGGAGGCTGGAACAATTACAGCATTTAAAAGGCATCTGGATGGTATATGAATAGAAAGGGTTTAGAGGGGTATGGGCCAACTGCTGGCAAATAGGACTAGATTAGGTTAGGATATCTGGTCTCCATGACTCTATGACTATGACTATATTCATGTACTTATCCTAATGTCTTTTAAACATTGTAACTATACCTACATCCTCCACTTCTTCTGGCAGTTCATCCCACACACAAACCATTTTCTGTGTAAAAATGTTGCCCTTCATGTCTTTTTAAAATCTTTCTCCTTTCACCTTAAAAATATGCCCTCTCGTCTTGAAATGCCCCATCCTAGGGAAAAGACACCTGCCATTCACTTTATTTATACCCCTCACGATTTTATAAACCGCTATAAGGTCACCCCTCCCCCCAACCTCCTTCATTCAAGTGAAAAAAGTACCAGCCTACTTAGCCTCTCCTTAAAACTCAAACCCTTCTTTCCCGGCAACATCCAGATAAATTTCTTCTGAGCTATGTCTAGCTAACACCAATTGTTACAGTTAACCTGAGAATGCAACTTTTAAAAAAATGTTTTGTGATTTACACATGAAAGAAGTGAAACTATCATGGTATTCGAACAGATGAAAGACTCAACAGAAAATCAAGGTATTTTTCAATGCATAATTTCAGTTACATCACACTGTAAACTTTTGCTATAAAGTCTGTGCCTTACAATTGTGTCCTCCACAATCACATGAAGAAGCGGCACTCCGAAAGCTAGTGTGCTTCCAATTAAACCTGTTGGACTATAACCTGGTGTTGTATGATTTTTAACTTTGTACACTCCAGTCCAACACCAGCATCTCCAAATCACAGCTTAATAATATCCTTCCAATGACAGGGCAACCAGTACTGGACACCGTATTCCAGAAGAAGCCTCACCAAAGTCCTGTACAACCTCATCATAATGTCCCAACTCCTATACTCAAAGGTCTGAGCAACGAAGGCAAGCGTGCTAAACACCTTCTTAAGCACCCTGTCTATTTGTGACGCAAACTTCAAAGAATCACATACCTGAAGAACCCCTCGATCTTTCAGTTCTACAACACTACCCAAGGCTCTACTTTTAATTGTGTAAGTCCTACCCTTGTTTCTTTTTTCAAAATAAACTCCAAGTGTCACTCTTCAGCCCATTGACCCAATTGAACAAAATCTCTTTGTAATTTTAGATAATCTTCTTCACTGTCCACTATACCACCAATTTTGATGTCACCTGCAAATTTACAAACCATACGTTCTATATTCTCATCTAAATCATCTATATAAATGACAAACAAAATTGGATCCAGCACCGATTCCTGTGGAACACCACTAGTCACAGGCCTCCAGTCTGAAAAACAACCTTCCACCACCATTCCCTGATTCCTATTGTTAAACCAATTTTGTATCCAATTGGCAAGCTCACCTCAAATTCTATATGAATCTAATTAGTCCATTACGCGGAACCTTGTCAAAGACTTTATTACAGTCTAAGTAAACAGTGTCTACCACTCTGCCCTCATCAATCTTGGTTATTTCTTCAAAAACTCAATCAAATTTGAGTCATGATTTCCCTCACACAAAACCATGCTGACTATTCCTGATCATTTCTTGCCTCTCCAAATTCTTATACAAACTACCTTTCAGAATCACCTCCAACAATTTACCCACCACCAAAGTCAGATTCACAGAGCTACAGTTCCCAGGTTTTTCCTTACATCCCTTTTTAAACAAAGGCACAACATTAGCCACTCTCCACTTATCCAGCACCACACTTGCAAGAAAAGATGATACAAATATTTCTGCAAGGGGCCCTGCAATTTCCTTCCTAACTTCCCACAATGTCCTGGGATACACTAGATCAGGTCCCTGAGATTGGTTCATCTTTATATTTTCTAAGACCTCCATGACTTACTTTCTTCCAAGATAAAAGAAAGATTGGATTTCAAGGATAGATAATCAGTACTCCCACTGGATGTAAGGCCCAAGTGATTCACACTACTATGAAGATGGGCTTTCATATAGTTTCAAAGATATTCCTGAAAAGTTACCAAGACAGGAAAAGAGGGAATGGCTGTTAACGCTTGGGAGCTAAGAACCATTTTGATCATATGCTGGAAAACTGAGTTATTACTGAAGTAACTGTGTAATGTATACTTGTGAAGTGAATTGTTCAGTTGTGTTCAGAGTAGACAGGGTAACGTTTTCTCTGATTTAAAGTATAATTTACTGACAAAAATATTGTTTAATAAATGCTGCTTTTAGTGTGTTTCTTACAGCAAAAGTGTTAAAAAAATACAAAACCTTGTTGTGCCATCCTTTTATCTATCAATTAAATTTTAAAAAGGTTATTGGCCTCTATAAGTATTTTAACAATAATTATTATTCTTAAAGGATGTGCATGGACAATATTTCACAGAATCTGATTTGATACATGACAGATAGAGGCCCCCTCTGTCTGCACTGACTCACAATTTCAATTAATGCCAATCTCCTTCCTTTTCCCCATAAGCTGCATGTTCTTTTTTATTTAAACAATCATCTAAAACCTCTTGAATATCTCAATTGAACCTGATTTCACTACACTTTCAAGCAATGTATTCTGACTCCAGGGTATTCACTGTGTGAAAAAAAGTTTTTCTCACCTTGCATTTGCTTCTTTATTTCTCTCGACCAAGATTTACTGCTCAATTTACAATTACACAGATTCAATTCTTTTACACACTGGTCTTTCAAAACATTTCTCATCCCTCCCCCCATTCCATCAAATGAGAGCTCCTGCAAAACAGCAATCAACTCTTTTACAAATAATCAGGAATATAATTTTACAACTCAAAACTTGAAGTTTAATAAAATTACAACACCAGCTCTGTTAGAAGTTCTAAAACGGACATATAATAAATCATTGCTTTTGATACATTGCATTCTGCACTGCAAACGTGCCAAGGAATCATGCTGAAAAATCTAGAGACTCAACTTGTAATTTTTTCAGCTGAAATGAGACTTGACACAAGCGACCAATAGTTATTTTAATAAATGGTTGTTTTTGTTTTCTTTAAAACATACACATTCCTTAATTGTGTTTATTCTGCATCAAACTCTACATTGTTGTAGCACTTGGTTTGTAAAGTATTTCCCCCCACCAAATTTCTCTCTGAGAAAAATACTAAACAAACATACAAGTCTGTCTCAGAGCTCCCAATTCACACCAACTCCCTTCCTGCTTATTTAAAAAAATTAAAAATTGTCCTCCATGCTTCAGCTTTCCGCGTCCTCTGTGCAAACTTTTACTTTTTCTCCACATTGTAACTCTGAGAAATCCTACAACTTGAATGTAGATTAAGAATGGTCACAGTCCAGGTCACTTGATCTGCCAAGTCCATGTGAATGATGCAATGTGCATTGATTTCCAATGTTCAAATTAAATTTTTGAATCGTTCTCTTTAGACTTTGTCTTTTTAGCCTTTAAACAGTTGAATGTTATAGGAATACCAATTTCAGTTTTCTTCAAGTTTTCATAATTTAGACCAATTCATATTTCTAGCTGCATTTAGGCAAACAAAAAGTGTTATGTTGTTTTTCATAACAGGTATTCCTGGAAGAAGCACAACCAATGATGACCCTTGTTTTTTGGTTATCTACTGAATGAAAATAACAATTGTTTGTTCTGTTCAAACTGGTCACAGATGCTCATGAGTCTGCACACTGACAGCGGATCCCAGCAGAAAACGGTGACATCATCCATGTACCCTCCACTGCTTGGAATAGTCACCCCTTTCAGGTTTGCATTCTTCCTGATGGACTCAACACACAAACAAGGCAGCAGAGAGAAAGCAGCCCTTCCTTACTCCGGATCTGATCGGGAAGTTTTCTGATTTCCACCCACTGATTGGACTGAAGTACTGATGCTGGTGTACAGCAGTCAGATCCAACTGCACATACCATCCCAAAGCCCATTTTAGACAGCATATCCCATATACAGGTGTGCGATATCCAGTCAAAGGCCTTTTCCTGGTCTAGGCTGATGAGGCAGGCTCATACATGACCATATCCCTGAGGAGCTTGAGGCTGTCAGGAGATCTTCGTGCCCACTGCACCACAGGTTTGGTCAGGGTGAATAACCAAATCCACAGCAGGCTTGACCCAGTTGCCAATGACGTTAGATAGGATTTTGTAATCCATATTTATCAGAGAGATTGGTCACCAATTTCTAATTTCCTCCCTTTCCCCCTTCTGCATATAGAGGAGGGTGATAATCCCCCACCTATCAGAAGCATACTGTCATACACCTCCAGCAGGTCCTGGCCTACCAAGTCCCACAGAGATAAATACGACTTCAGTGTGCAGACTCATAGGCATCTGCGACTATTTCAAAATGGCCTCAGTGCCAAGGTAAATCAAGGCAAGAACGATCCTTTGTACCCTTCATTGTCAGGCTAGATTATCTTGGGAGGAGCATATCACAAAGAGATAGAGACTGGGCTTTTACTCCCTCTCCCTTGTGAGTTAAAACCTGGCCATCAAACGTGGGATACAGGTAAAGCCTATTCCCCGAACCTGTAACATTACTCTCTCAGCTGTGCTCTGAATGTTTAGATTATTTATGCAATGTACTATTTACATATATTGGAGACACAGGGAGGGTCTGATAACTGACAGGAGTGGATGGTGGTCTGTTCCCAACGTGCCTTGGTGGCAGCTGCTCCAAATTTTAGAATGTACAGGTCTGCAACATTCAATCAAGGTCAACTCTTTCCACTGGAAGACCAACAAGTTTAGGGCAGACCAAAGAGCGTCTTTCACTGAGTTGATGGTTCTCCAGGCACAATCAATGTTTGTCTCAGTTTGCATCCCAGGGAACAGCCCGTAGAACACAGAATCCTGTATCACGGAACTATTCCGGACAAACCTCAACAAAAACCACTGCATCTCTCTCCAGACTTCCTTCTCACCAGCCAAGGAATGCCTTGGTGCTTGTTGGAAAGTTCTGGCAATGAGGCATTCTGTCAAATGTCTTTCATGGTCCGCTCAGGGCCTCAGTACATAATGACACTTGATGTTTGCGCACCAAGGGTCCATGCACAGTTTGATGCAGCTACACACCAAAGTGGCCATCAGGATGAGAGCTGCATGGTGTACATTCCTCCTCCTTTTTCTACAGCTTTGCACATGGTGTCCCTGTGATTATCACTGACCTCCAGAAGAAGTGGAAGATGACTTGGGTGACTGTATTTTTACAGGCAGGAAGATCTGAAGCCTGCCAGGCTCCAAGATTCAGGCACTTTATCCAGACAGACAACACTTGTTTTTTCACAATCAAGGAACACCACTCAACTTCTGTTCATCACTCTGACCACCCTTGGAGTTGTCAGAGAGCAGGCAAAAATTTTCAAATCATACATTCTTCTTAGGGCTGTGAAGGAGAAAGGAAAGTTGTTTTCCCTATGGATGGCAACAAGAGGCCATCACAACTGATGTAGACCGCCTTGGCATATGTTTTCCACTTGTGGATAATAAGATTCTGTTCCTGACTGTAATTCCAGTAGACTGGGAAGTCAATAAGTATTCATGACATGCTAATGAATGCAAAACAGGTTCTCAACATGAAGGTCAGGAAAGCCAACCTGCCTGAAAGGTTCCTAATAGAAAACACTGCTGACAGGAAACTGAATTCTCGCTCCTGCTCAATTAAGCTCCCCCTTCTAAAATCATGGGTCACGCAGTGAAAATTCTGCCCCACGTGTCTCAGTGAGAATTCTTCAATCTAAGGGGTTGAAGTGGCCTGCTCTTGACTGCCTGGTTTACACAGACTGTTAGGCATCCTGTAGAGGGCATTACTGAAGTGGAATCCAAGTAGTTAAATTGCCATATAAAAGTCTTTAAAAAGTCCAGGGACAGCTGCAAGCGTGACAAATGGTGAGTGCTAATTATTCACTGCTGATGAGAAAACCCAGGTCAATTTTTTTCAGCATTATATGCAGGCATTGTGAACTGGGCTGAGATGGCCAGTTATTACCACATTTAGTACACAGATAAATTAGTTTATTGAATTTGTGGGACTTTGTATAATTCATGTTGTAACCAAATAGTGATTAGGTTTCACTACAACAAGAAGGGCTCTGGAAGTAGATGGGAATATTTCTAATCACTCCCTACTATCATTTAACATTTCCCCTTCTGTCAAAAAAAATCCATACTTGTTGTATTCATTGTATTAATGGCATTTATTGAACGAAAAGCCCTTAGATTCTGTAGCTGAAAAGGTAAACATGTCTCTCTCATTCTGGTTTCTGTCAATGTCAGTCCAAGCACCCCTCAGTTCCTCAAGGATGGAGGATAAGTGACAAGTGATGCCTTCTGCTAAAAAGCCTTCTCATCAACGATATTTCTAAGCTTCATTAAGCACCTTGATTGCTAGAAAAGCCAAAATTTTAATCTCATTTCATGTGAAAGACGCCAGTTTTCTGCCCTCAGAACAGCTGATTCTAAATGATGCAACAGATTGTTCTACAAAGCTTGCCAAACAAATGATCATGTGAGTTGACAATGTTCACTGATAGCAGAATTCTGACTATACCATGAGTAAAAGCAAAGGGGTCACCCAGAATCATATTCATTTTTATAACAGAAAAGTAATTGAAGGTCGAACAGTTAGTATTACATACACAATCATAAAATAATCAACAAGTCACTTTTTATGGCAAGTCTTATGAATAGTCCCTAACAAACAATTAAATCATAATCTACAGCTACCTTTTCATATGGAAAACTAAATTATCTTTAAGTTCAGTTCTATGCTTTCACTGCCAAAGTTTTGTTTAAACAAATTTATAAATGCCTTAGGCACACTGGGTTAGTAGATTGATAAAAATTCTTAGCACCTATCCAAATATTAGACATTTTTGATCATATTGCTGTGAAGCATTTTGCATATTATTTAACCAAAATGTGTATTTACATAAACCACCTTTAACATTATGAAATGTCCGAAGCTACATCACAGCAGCTTCATAAAGCAAAGTATGACAATGAGTCACAATTATTAGGTCAACAACCAAAAGTGTGGTCAGAAAGGTAAGTGCTGAGCAGAGTCTGAAAAGAGAAGAACAAGATACAGGGCTGGAAAAGTACAGGGATTTTGGGGCCTAGACAATGGCAGGCATCAATGGTGAAGTAGATGAAATTGAGGATGCCATAGATAGAGAATTTGTAGTGTGCAGACTTCTCGGAGGGTGTGGGGCTGGTGGAGATTACAGAAAAAGGGAGGGAAAAGTCCCAGAGGGAATTGAAAACAAGGAAATGAATTTCATAACAAAGGTTCTGATTGACCTGGAGCTAATGTGGCTCAGCAAACACTAGAATATTAGGAAGAACATGAATCACCGCAAGTTAAGTCATGGGAAGTAAAGTTTTGGATTAAGTTTATGGTGGACAAAATGCGAGAAATGAGGCAGCACCAAGACCATGAAACAGAGGAGCAGAAGCAGGCTATTTGGCCCACTGAATATGCTCTGCCATTCAATAATATCATGGTTGATCTGATAATCCTCAACTCTCCTTCATTTTCCCTATAACCTTTGATTCCCTGACTGAATAAAAATCTGTCTATCTTGGCCTTGTATATACTTAATCATCCAGCCTCAATAGCCGTTTGCAATAAAATATTCCAGTTTCACAGCCCTCTGAGAAGTAATTCCTTCTCATCTCTCTTAAATGGGCAACCTCGTATGCTAAGATTATGCCCTCTGGTCTAAGACTCTCCCACAAGGGGAAACAATGTATAAATAATTACCATGTCAAACCCCCTAAGAACCTTAAACGTTACATAAGGTCTCCTCATTCTTCTAAGCTTGAAGGATTACAAGCCCAACCTCCTCAAACTCTCCTCATAAAAATAACCTTCCATACCCAGTATCAACCTTGAGAACTCGCCCTCTGTCCTGCCTCCGAAACCAGTATATCTTTCCTTAGTCGAAGGGACCAAAACTGTTCACACCATTCCAGGTGTGGTTTAACTCGTGCATTGTATAATTTTTCCAGGGCTTCCCTAATTTAATACTTCATTTCCCTTGAAATAAAGACCAACATTTTATTTGCTTCCCTATATACTTGCTGAATGTGCTTGTGAGGGGGGAAAAGGGAGGGGGGGGGGGGGGGGAAAAGGGAGGAGAGGGGGGGGGAAAAGGGAGGAGAGGGGGGGGGAAAGGGAGGAGAGGGGGGGGGAAAGGGAGGAGAGGGGGGGGGAAAGGGAGGAGAGGGGGGGGAAAAGGGAGGAGAGGGGGGGGAAAAGGGAGGAGAGGGGGGGGAAAAGGGAGGAGAGGGGGGGGAAAAGGGAGGAGAGGGGGGGGAAAAGGGAGGAGAGGGGGGGGAAAAGGGAGGAGGGGGGGGAAAAGGGAGGAGAGGGGGGGGAAAAGGGAGGAGAGGGGGGGGAAAAGGGAGGAGGGGGGGGGGAAAGGGAGGAGAGGGGGGGAAAAGGGAGGAGAGGGGGGGGAAAAGGGAGGAGAGGGGGGGGAAAAGGGAGGAGAGGGGGGGGAAAAGGGAGGAGAGGGGGGGGAAAAGGGAGGAGAGGGGGGGGGAAAAGGGAGGAGGGGGGGGAAAAGGGAGGAGGGGGGGGGAAAAGGGAGGAGAGGGGGGGGGAAAAGGGAGGAGAGGGGGGGGGGAAAGGGAGGAGAGGGGGGGAAAAGGGAGGAGAGGGGGGGGGAAAAGGGAGGAGAGGGGGGGGAAAAGGGAGGAGAGGGGGGGAAAAGGGAGGAGAGGGGGGGGAAAAGGGAGGAGAGGGGGGGAAAAGGGAGGAGAGGGGGGGAAAAGGGAGGAGAGGGGGGGAAAAGGGAGGAGAGGGGGGGGAAAAGGGAGGAGAGGGGGGGGAAAAGGGAGGAGAGGGGGGGGAAAGGGAGGAGAGGGGGGGAAAAGGGAGGGGGGGGGAAAAGGAAGGAGGGGGGGGGAAAGGGAGGAGGGGGGGGGGAAAGGGAGGAGGGGGGGAAAGGGAGGGGGGGGGAAAGGGAGGAGGGGGGGGAAAGGGAGGAGGGGGGGGGAAAAGGGAGGAGGGGGGGGGAAAAGGGAGGAGGGGGGGGGAAAAGGGAGGAGGGGGGGGGAAGGGAGGAGGGGGGGGGAAAGGGAGGAGAGGGGGGGGAAAGGGAGGAGAGGGGGGGGAAAAGGGAGGAGAGGGGGGGGAAAAGGGAGGAGAGGGGGGGGGAAAGGGAGGAGAGGGGGGGGGAAAGGGAGGAGAGGGGGGGGGAAAGGGAGGAGAGGGGGGGGAAAGGGAGGAGAGGGGGGGGAAAGGGAGGAGAGGGGGGGAAAGGGAGGAGAGGGGGGGGGAAAGGGAGGAGAGGGGGGGGAAAGGGAGGAGAGGGGGGGAAAGGGAGGGAGGGGGGGGGAAAGGGAGGAGAGGGGGGGGAAAGGGAGGAGAGGGGGGGAAAGGGAGGAGAGGGGGGGGAAAGGGAGGAGAGGGGGGGGAAAGGGAGGAGAGGGGGGGGAAAGGGAGGAGAGGGGGAGGGAGGAGAGGGGGGGGAAGGGAGGGGGGAAAAGGGAGGAGAGGGGGGGAAAGGGAGGAGGTTTGAAGGGAGGGGAGGAGGGGGGAGGAGGAGGGGTGGAGGAGGGGGGGGGAGGAGGGGGGGAGGAGGGGGGGGGAGGAGGGGGGGGGAGGAGGGGGGGGGAGGAGGGGGGGGGAGGAGGGGGGGGAGGAGGGGGGAAGGGAGGAGGGGGGGAGGGAGGAGGGGGGGAGGGAGGAGGGGGGGAGGGAGGAGGGGGGGGAGGAGGGGGGGGGGGAGGAGGGGGGGGAGGAGGGGGGGG